>NC_143252.1:312500-617500 GCF_984573655.1 Nuphar pumila | reverse complement strand
TGTCAAGGGATCTGTTGCAAATATTGCTGCCAAGCTTGAAATCATGGAACCTTGCTGTAGTGTGAAGGACAGGTAAGAGGTTTAATTTATCTTGGTTCTTTTCTTGAATATCAGACAACTCCAGAATGACATTGTCTGTTTTTCCCGTTCTCCTATCAACCAACATTGTTATCTTCTCAGGATAGGCTATAGTATGATAGCTGATGCTGAACGAAGGGGAGAGATAACACCGGGAATGGTGATGTTCACTGCCATTTTAGCTGCACTTTTTCCCTTTTTTCTTGTGCTTCTTCTTAAGTTAGCTGTAGCAGCTGATGCGATCTTAGCTTCTACGGTCCTACATCTGGTTGTTCTCATTTTTTCACCTTTTTCAATGCACTGGAGATCCTCACGTAGGGGATACCCAGGACATAATATTTCTATGACATTCTACATCTGTTTGTTCTCATTTTTTGACCTTTTTCAATACACTGGAGATCCTCACACAAGGGAAGCCCAGGGCATAACAATTCTATGACATCTCTCTTCGTTTATAAATTGTGGTAACCTATGTCTTTTGGCTGCCATGCTTTTGGGTCTGTAAACTCTCCTGTAGCGATCTAAAAACTCTATTATGAAAATATATCCATTTTGGCTCATTGGTTTCTTATTTTGTTTTTTACTGATTGTTTTTTTTAAAGTATTTAAAATAAATTCATTTTTACAGCATGCTGACATTTTTTTTTTGGAATTCTTGCCACTGCCCTAACTGTCTTATTCTATAGCTGATTTCTTTCATTTTCTGTTTTTTTTAAACATTGCTTCACCCTGAAAAGCCAAACAAAAAAACAAAGAACATCAATCCTATTCAAGATTCCCATCAAACTGATTGTTGTATGATTCACAGCACCATATTGTGTGTTGGAAATGACAGTTCACTGTCTTCTTCAATCCTCTCTTCAGAGCATCTTAGTGGAGCCAACTAGTGGAAACACAGGCATCGGTCTTGCATTTATTGCTGCAGCAAAGGGATATAAACTAATCTTAACAATGCCATCATCAATGAGTTTGGAAAGACGGGTGCTTTTGAAAGCTTTTGGTGCAGAGCTGGTTCTCACTGATGCTGCTAAAGGTATGAAGGGAGCAGTTCAAAAAGCAGAAGAAATTTTGACTAGTACTCCTAATGCTTACATGCTTCAGCAGTTTGATAACCCTGCAAACCCAAAGGTGAATTTATAGTTGAGTGTTTTTCTGTTTCTTGACAAAGTTTTGTTGCTGGCCTTTTAAAACTATGAATGATGGCTTGCCTTTTAAAAATCTAAATGATAACTTTATATCAAGTTATATGCAATAATTCAGATTCACTATGAGACGACTGGTCCTGAAATCTGGGTGGATACACGAGGCAGGGTTGATATATTTGTTGCTGGGATTGGGACTGGTGGTACTATTACTGGTGTTGGTCGTTATCTGAAAACCAAAAATCCTAGCATAAAGGTGAGTATTCTTTTTTCCTATGGATGTGTTTTCCTTTTCCCCTTCTTTATATTTTTTTGCTGCAACATTCCTTGGGAGTACAAGCTTTTCTCAATCCAGATTATTTAGGTTATTGCTTATGTATGAGTTGCTATCAGTTAGATTGTATATAAATCTTATGTCAGACTACTGAGATATTGCTTATTTTCCTCTAATTTGCATGTGTAGTTCAAGAAACAACATCATATGGAATTCCCTAGCGATCTCCCCATATGTAGTTGTACTGAAGTCATCACATATCGCAAACACTGAGGTCACTATTGCTATCTGTTTCTAAGTTCTTGAGTGCATAGTGACAAAAGCTTAAAACGGGAAAATCTTGCTAACCCTTGTCTCATGAGAGATTGGATTTTTTTCCTAGGTTTTATGGGCAAAAATATCACTAATAAAATTAATTGGAAAATAGAAAAAGATTATTTTTACAAAGGAAAAAATAAAAATTCTGAAAAAATAATTTCTGCATTTATGATTTTATCGGCTGGATAAAATATCACAAATTTTTCTACATTCTTTTGAGAAAAATGCCAGTATTTATTACGCTGATTCAGCATTATTGTGTGCTATGTGGCTAAAGGCATGTTATATAGTTGTGCAAAGTAACAATTTTCTGGCCACTATAATTTCTTCTTGATGTTTTGGGATGAAGGCGTAGTTGTTGTTGTATAATTTCTTCTTGAGTTCAGTGCCTTTATATGCAATTGATTTTCTAATTCATTTGTCGTAATTGTCTGGGGATGTTGAGCATACAGTAGCACCTATTAGATATGATCTTTTGTGACTTGACAAATTGATGAATTGGTTGGGTAATGTCACTATCTTTTATATTGGGTACTGTTTGTGGCCAGCCATGTTGGACTACCTTTAAAGAATGGAAGCGAAAAAGAAAGTATGCACTTGTGACCAACCATGTTGGGCTACCTTTAAAGAATGGAAACAAAAGGATATATATTTTATAGAAAACCATTTTAAGCGTTAGGGATGTTGTTGAGCTCTTTTGAAGGAAATAAGCATTCTGGATGAATGATTTGTTTATCGTTGTGAATATATATTCTCCTAGTTAAAACTGGGATCATGTGGTACTCCATTGAAAATACATTAAGAATATATATTCTCCTAGTTAAAACTGGGATCATGTGGTACTCCATTGAAAATACATTAAGAACACAAAATGGTTATAAATGTTGAAGGGATATGTTAGGGAAGCCTTTTTACTTTGTTTAAATTTTGCATGGGTATTTTTGTCATTTACCCTTTTTTTGTAAGGCTGTAAATAGTGATTACTTGTTAGGGGCATTTTTGTTGTGGAACTTTGTACTCCTTATAATGTCGTGTCCAGCCCAAAACAAAATGAATTCTCTTTTGCCCTAATACATCCCATGTTTATCCTAATGTCTCTTTCCATTTCCCTTCTGCATCCACTCACATCGCGTGCACTCCATCTTCACCCACCCGCTCCAATTTTCTCTTGTTGTTTCTTAACCAATCCTTCAAGATAAGATTTTAATGATGTAACATGTTGTAAGAGCTAGACATGGGTCTGGGAAGATGGATATGAAGAAGGGCAACTGCAAGATGATGTCAGCTAGGGTCGTGATGCCTAGGAGATAGAGAGTAGTTTTGAATCCAGCATTATATGCATCTACTGGAAAACTAATTTAGAGGATTTACATCCAAAGAACCAGGTGATTTTGACCAGATTTGACTTCTCTATGAATTTTTAAATGTTTTTCCTTACCACCAGCCATCTGTGAAACTTTGAGTTTCTTAACGTGACTGAGGCCTACCAGAGCCATGTAAGGCTTGATTTGTATTTGGCTTATCTGCTAAGTGGTAGATAAGTTGAGAGGGGCACAGTTTCTCAGAAAGGGAAGGATTAACGAAAGCATTTGGGCTGTTTATGGCTGTTGACAAAACCAACATGGCATAGAATAGAGGTGTGAGTGAATCACTATCGCTCGAGTGATTCTCAGCAGGGCAGAAGTTGAAAAACTCAGTGTTAAGGGTTTATTTTGGCTATAGTGGGCATCTTGGTGCCTAAGATAGAAGTTTTAGTAATATAAAGTGGAGGAGATAAGTATAGAGCATATCGGGTGACCCAAATAAAGAGTTGGGTGCAAGTACGAATGAACAAAATGAAGGGTACATTGGTGGAAATACATCAAGTTATGGAAGCATGAAAAGTTTTCAGATGACAAATGTGAAGTTTGACGGTCAAAATTACATTGAGTGGACTAGGTTGATTGAATTGGTTGTTTTGGCAAGAGGAAAATGTGAACATATCTCTCGAGCAAGTGTCAAGCCGGATGGGAAAGATCCCCAACATCCCAGTTGGATAAAAGACAATGCATTGGTCATGTCGTGGTTGCTTTAATTTATGCTCTCTACAATTTCTAGAACCTTTATTTATTTTTAGACACCAAAAGAAGTGTGGGATGCTGTTGTGGAGGCATAATCGAAGAAGAAGAATATGATATTCTTGGTAAAATTAATGTGTCACCAAAGAAACATAACTATAAGCGAATATTAGCTGAATTAAGGAGGCTATGGGAGTTCTATTTCACAAAAAATTAATTGTCCAACATGTGGGAAGAAGTGGACTGAAGCTAATGAGAGAAGAAAAGTGTTTGACTTGTTATGGGGAGTAGCCCCTAAATATGAAGCTGTGAAGGTAAATATTCTTGATGAGGAGGAGTTGCTATCTCTGGGGACTATTTATACTCTTTTGCTAGAGAGGAAAACAGGTGGATGTTAGGACATGGGTGTGAAGTGTATAGAGATCTTTGGTAGGCGGAACATATACACCCATGTTATATGCTGATAGAGGTTGTGGGAGAAGATTTCTTTTTTGTGGACAAGTTGAGGATTTGGTGGAGGAGATGAAAAACATAAACTAAAGTGGTTGCATTGTGAAAAAACTCAAAATACCAAGGAGCAGTATTAAGATAGTAGGGATACATAATTTGCAAGGAACAAGGTTTGTTATACCTCTAGTTTAGAAGAGCAACAAGAGAAAAAAGAAAGTAAAGCTTTCAATAGTCTAAGGAAGAAGAGTGAAGAGTTAAAGGTTGAAGAGAAGTTGGGTTCATCCTCTCTTCCTACTATGACTCACCACTCCCACACTACAGCAGGTAATTGTGTGTTGTTTCATTCCCATTCTAGGACTTGGGCTATTGATTCGGGAGCCTCTATGGTAGGAAGGAAGGACATTTTCACAGATTATGTATCTTCTTGTACTAATAATCCTGTCAAAACTGCTGATGGATCATTTACCTAAATGCTTCAAAAAGAGAATGTAAAACTACCTCAATTTTCATTATCCTTTGGCCTTCATGTTCCTAGCTTTTCTGTAAATTTATTATCTGTTAGTGCCTTAACCAAGAGTTCGTATTGTTCCATCAACTTTTTTTTTCCAAATGTGTGTCCTTTATAGGACCTGAAGATGGTCAGGATCTTTGGGCTTAGTAAAGAGAGAAAAGGGATGTAAGTTTTGGAGGAACCTGAAGCAATGGTCTTAGTTAGGGAGCCGATCCTGGTACTTGCTTTGGAGGATATCCAGTTGTGGTACAATAGGCTAGGACGTGTCATTGTCTAAACTTAACGTTGTGTTACCTGAAGACAATTTTGTGTCATAGAGTGGTGTGCTAAATGGCCAAGCATCATGGGGTGTCTTTTCCTTGTAGTGATTCTAGAAGATCTAAGCCTTTTGAGTTTTTATGTTATGATGTGTGGGGCCTACCTCCACTTTTGTCCTTGAATGGTAGTAGATATTGTGTATCAACCAAGGTTGTAAGTATCGTATCGTTACCCGTATCATTCGGGTCCAAAATAAAATATGTATCGTATTGTAAAAAATCATAATTTTTTAATAAAAATTTTCAAAAAATCATGAAAAATCAGGAAAAATTAGCAAAAATTATAAAAAAATCAAAACACATGAAACAATGTTGAATTTCACAAAATACAACCATAAAATCACATATGAAACATTTATGTATCTATGAGTTGCATAAGACATCATAACCAAGTTTTTTTAAAAATAACACATAAAACAATAACCAAGTTTTTTAAAAATATACCATCAATCATCATCATCATCATCTTCTTTTTTTTCTCCTCCTTCAACATTCACATCAACTCTAATGTACGTGGGTTCTTCATCATCTGTGTCTTTCCACATTTATATCCAGGCCTGATACTGGTTATGGCATCTGCCATGACTTGAAAATGAAAAGAATTTGACACATTGAAAGGAATGCAGGCATCATGGAACCATCTCTCAACCGCGACATTCGCCTGCTCAACTAAATGTCGAGGAGTCATAGCAGTATGAACGTTGGGTTGCGCTCCAGGGGCAATCCTAGGAAGGGAAAAACTCCTAATAGAGCCTCTAGCTTTGCCTCCTCTCGAAAAACTCCTCATACTCCTCTTTCTCCTTTTCTTTTTGTGCCCACAACACTACTACTACTAGCACCAACCACACCTTTCCCTTCGCTGCAAAACTTCTTACTTCTGATGCTATGCTAGAGACTGTAGGATCAAAAGTAGGGAACTCATCTTTATCCTCTTAGGACTGCGCATGGCCCATTTCAACCTTGTCTCTTTTTCTTGTCTTTTTTCTCTCAAACTAGTAAGTAATTGCTGGTATTACCATTTTACGACATCCGACACATTCTTTGATGTGCAAGCCGCAACATTTAGATGTGTTTCGGCTAAATGATGCTTCAGCAGAGAGATACCACATGAAAAACATTATGATAATAGTTGCACTCGATTTTCAATCGGTTTTCACTCATTATTCGAGTGCCCCATTGTCATGACTGATCATTTATCTTCCTTAAAAAAAGCTCAATAAGAAGTAAAAAATAGAGTTTTTTTTACCTTAACCCACTTGAGTAAAAAATTGGTAGAAATGCACTCTTACTTGAACAAACCGCAAAAGCCCTCTCCCTTGTGCACAGATCGGCCCCCAAATCGCTTTCACGAGTCCTAGGGTGTGTGGATACCTCTATAATGAATTTTACACAAATGAGGAAGCCGACCCTCAAGAGGTCTTTAAAATCCAAAACTGGAAAATTACGATTCAGACATTTTTGAAGTGTGTGTTAAAAATAAAGTGACATATATATAATAATAATATTATATTATTATTATTATATATATATTTTTCTCTTTATTAATTTTCTTTTCCTTTATTTTTTATTTCTTAAATATCTAGTTCAATTTGAACTAGATATATTGATTAGTCAAGTTCCTTGTTGGAACTTGACTACAATATAGTCGTTGGACCCTTGTCTAACAGCTATATTTAGAGCCATTGGACAAGGGTCCAACGACTCTAAGGAAGGCTCAAAATGAGCTCTCCTCCTCTTCTTCCATTTTGTATAAATAGAGGTGTTCTCCCTCAATAATGTAATTAAATGCTTCTTAAGCATTTCTGTGCTTGAATAAAATATTATTTATTTTTCAAGTGTTCCATTTATACCCTTTCAAGGGTCATGCTTATAGTGTCTCCAATAGACACTTGTTTGTGCATTTGTGGAAGACCACAATTTCATTTCATGGTATCAGAGCTACGGAAACCTTAGATCTTGAAGTGCTTCTGCCTCAATTTCTGTGTCTCATTTGCAAAAGGTGTTTCATCACCTTGTTCTTGGCTCAAGAAGATTTGTTTGAAGAAAGAAGCACTTGTGCTAAAAAAAATGGTTTTGTATCCTCTCTCTATTTCTCTATCCCCTCTCTTATTCTCTTGTCTACTCTTTTTTTTTTCTCTCTTCTCTTATCTATTTTTCTCTTACTCTTGTAAAAGATGGATGACAATGATAAGATCACCATCATACCCATGAAGCTAAATGATACTAATTGTGAAATTGTCTACGAAGAGACAATACATAAACAAGCATAAAAACTTTATAAAAGAAGTGCACGAAAGCACTCTCACAACACTTGAACAAAATACGCAAAAAGCGTATAAATAATAAACATGCAATAATGCATGTACTTCACTATATAAAAGCAAATGCTTGAGACTCTCAAGCTTAGGTTACAACAAGGGGGAACACCCCTATTTATACAAGAAAGGAGGGGTGCAAGGGGGCTCCCCAAAGGAGTCATTGGGGAGCTCCCAACGGTCACAATTGTGACCGTTGGGGGCTCCCCAACGACTCTATTGGGGAGACCCCCAATGCACCTTTTTGAAAAAAACAAAAAGGAAAAATAAAAAATAAAAAATAAAAAAATAAAAAATAAAAGAAATTTAAAAATTAAAGGAAAAATTACAGCATATTCCAAATGGAATATGCGCAAAATGTAAAAAGACTAAAATACCCTTTTTGGGTAAAAAAGGAGAAAAATGTATAAATATATATACTTATATATAGAGATACGTATACATATAACATATGTATACGCATCTCTATGTATATAAGTATATATATTTATACTTACAATAATATCCTTGAGTATACATTTTAACACCCCCCTCAAACTTACGGTGTGATAACCGCAAGTTTGTCAAGAAGGAAATGAAATCTAGGCGAACAAAGAGCTTTTGTGAAGAAGTCTGCAAGTTGATACTCAGACGTCACGTATGGTAGATCAATGACCTTCTTCAAGTATTCTTCCCTGACATAATGGCAATCCATCTCTATATGCTTTGTTCGCTCGTGAAATGTGTGGTTCTTGGCAATGTAGATTGCACTTTTATTGTCACAGCAAAGCTTTGTTGGTTCTTTGACAACTACTCCCATATCTTCCAAAAGACGTCGAATCCATACTATTTCCATGGTGGTAGATGCCATGGCTCTGTATTCGGCTTCCGTGGATGATAAGGAGACCTTCTGTTGCTTTTTACATCGCCACGAGATCAAAGATTCTCCTAAGAAAATACAAAAACCAGTGGTGGAGTGACGGTTACTAGAGTCACCTCCCCAATCTGAGTCAGTATAAGCAAGCAATTTTAATTCAGAAGAAGAGGATAAGAATACTCCCTTATTCACCGTTCCCTTCAAATATCTGATGATGTGAAGCACAACACTCATATGAACGGTTGTAGGAGCATGCTGAAACTGGCTGGCGATGTGTATAACATGTGACAAATCAGGTCGAGTAATGCTGAGATATATTAAAGAACCTACCAACTGTCTGTAAGGAGTAGGATAGAGTAGAGGAACACCGTCATCAATCTTCATTTTGGCTCCCACAACTTCAGGAGTTTCACATACTTTGTCATCAGAAATTCCTGATCTGTCAATAATCTCACAAGCAAGCTTAGACTGAGATAAAAAATAACCATGTTGCGAATAGGCAACCTCAATTCCAAGAAAATATGTCAGAAAACCCAAGTCTGACATCTCAAATTTTGAAGTCAAGACGGACTTAATACCCTTGACTCCTTGAACATCATCACTTGTAATTAACATGTCATCAACATATAGTAATAATATTATAATCCCTGCCTTAGATTTTCTAGTAAATAAAACAGTGTCAGTATAACATGAGGAAAAGCCATTTTCCAGCATTATACTGGTAAATCTGTCATACCAGGCTTTGGGGGCCTGTTTCAAACCATAAAGGGCCTTTCGAAGACGAAAGACTTTATCTTTAGGGATCTCCATGCCAGGTGGAGCATCCATATACACTTCTTCATTAAGATCACCATTTAAAAAGGCATTTTTTACATCCATTTGAAAGATATTCCAATTTTTAATAGATGCAATAGTGATAAGACATCTAACTGTAACCATTCGGGCTACATGAGCAAAAGTTTCTTCATAATCAATCCCATACTCTTGCCCATACCCTTTTGCAACTAAGCGAGCCTTATACCTTTCAAGGGATCCGTCACTCTTAGTTTTAACCTTAAAAACCCATCGACAACCTATAGTTTTCTTTCCTACAGGTAGAGTTTGAAAATCCCAAGTTTCAGCCCTTTTAAGAGCATTAAGTTCATTTTGCATAGCTTCTTGCCATTCTATACATTTCTTTGCTTCTTCAAAGTTTCTTGGTTCAAAATAAGAATGAATGGCACTAAGACAAGCCCTATATCGGGGTGAAAAAGAATCAAAGGAGACAAAACGAGTGGGAGGTCTCCTATTCCTCTCAGACCTTCGGTGATCGAGAACAGGAACAAGTTCACTATATTGGTCAATAGCACTTCTAAAGGTGTCTTGGTTTCTACGAGAGTATGTTATAGGATCACTTGAAATCCTGCCTTCTTGTTGGTTATGCTCTTCGACATTACTCTCAATGTTCTCATCATGGTTTGATGATATATCATCATCACTAGATGTATCATCATTACTAGACAATAAGTCAAAGAGGAAGGAATAATCAAAATTTTCTTGTTGAGAAACATTTTTTTCAAATCCACTTTCATTTTCCAAAAAAGTTACATTTCTAGAAACATATAATTTATCTTCTCGAAGATCATAGCATCGAAATCCCTTTTGAGTTTCGGAATATCCAAGAAAAGCGCAGGGGATAGCCTTGGGAGAGAGTTTGTCATTCTTATCCATAAGTATGAAACACTTACACCCGAAGACTCATAACCTATTATAATCCGGTTCGAGTTTATACAAAATCTCAAAAGGGGATATTTTTCCTAATATTCTAGAAGGCAAACGATTTATCAGATAAACAGAAGCAAGAGCTGCTTCAGCCCAAAATTTTTTTGGGATGTTTTGGGAAATAAGAAGGGTTCTAGTGGTCTCAATGATATGTCTATGTTTTCTTTCGGCCAACCCATTCTGTTGAGGGGTTTTAGGACAAGATCTTTGGTGAATGATTCCTTGATCTTCAAGATATATTTTAAATTGGTTGGAGAGATATTCTCCTCCAGAATCACTTCTAAAAATCTTTATGTTACTATTAAATTGATTCTTGATCATTGAATGGAAGGTTCTAAAGCATGAAAAAACTTCATGTTTGAATTTAAGAAAAAAGATCCATGAATATCTAGAGAAATCATCCACAAAAATAACATAATAAGAAAAGTCTCCTTTTGAGATAATAGGTGCCGGTCCCCAAACATCGGAATGAACAATTTCAAAGGGTTTTGATGAGAACATAGTTCTTTGCTCAAAAGGTAAACTTTGCATTTTTCCGAGAATACAGTCATTACAAGAAAAAGAACTTTTACATAGGTCCTTTGCAAAATGTAAGTAAGATAACTTGGTGATATTAGGATGACCAAGTCTTTTGTGCCACATGTTTATATCTTTGTTTCGGGCAACATTACAAAAAGATTTTGGGACTTGAAGAGATTCCATGTAGTATAAATCACCTTTTCTAAAGCCTTCCCCAATCAATTTCCCGGACAGGCGATTCTGTATTAAACATTTATCACATGAAAATTTAATATCACAACCATGATCCGAGAGTTGAGAAACAGAGAGAAGATTTAAGTTAAGTTTAGGTATAAATCTAATTTTTGGAATAAAAAAATCTTGAGTTTCAAAATTACCTATTCCTTTGATTTCAAGAGAAGTTCCATCCGCAGTGGAAACAAAGGATGGAGAAGCATTTTTTGAATAATCGGAAAGTGAAAACATGTTTGGGGACATATGAAAGGATGCACCTGAGTCCAAGAGCCAAGAGACTTTACCTGGAATGGAAGAAGTAGACACGGCGGCACCGGATGTAGCTCCCTTGAGAAGAGGTTGAAGGGCTTCCATTATTTGGTTCAACGAGAGTGACCCACTTGATGAAGCCTCTTCCTTTTGTGGTGCGCCGGTGGTGGCCATAGCGAGAAGCTTCTTCCATTTGGGACATACGGGCTTGATATGCCCCGGTTCTTTACAAAAATGACATATAGTCTTGCTATAGTCCCGCTTTCCTCTTTGCCCACCATCTCCTCCTTGATTTTGGAATTTAAAATGAGGAGGACGATAGGTCTTTACATTATTTTCGGGTCTTGATACGGCATTAACCTCATTGTTTTCTTCATGATTACAAGGAACCATAAGAACACTTGGTCCTTGTTTACATAAATTCATACGAGTCTCCTCACCACTTAATTTGGTGAGAACATCTTCAAGAGAGGGAGGAGTAAATGAGGATAGAAGAGATGACCTTATTTGCTCAAATTCCGGTCTCAACCCATTCAAAAAATTGAAGAAACGATCTTCTTCAAGTTGTTTGTGGCGGAGTTCAATTGCCTCTCCACTCCATTTTGGTTCAAGCATAGAGAGCTCATCCCAAATATAGGAAAGATCGGCAAAATATTCCCTAATAGACATTTCACCTTGAGTAAGGGAGAGGGCCTTCTTTTGAAGGTAATACTTATGAGATAGATCTCTTGATGTATACATCTTCTCGAGATAATGCCAAGCTTCCGATGCTTTTTTGAATTTGATAATGTTGGCATTAATCTTTGTTTCAACGGATGCGAAGAACCAAGAAAGAATCTTGAAGTACTTCATTTCCCATTCGTCGTGTTTCTTGGAGTATTCCTCAAGAGCTTTGATTCTTTCCTCTCCCTCAAGAATCTTGATATCGCTTCCGTCCATTACGGTTATCTTGGGTTCCGGTTCTGGAATCGTTCCTTGCACATAACCCCACAATCCTTTTCCTTTTATGTGGGCCTCCATATTCCCAGCCCAAATATGATAGTTGGACCCATTCAACTTGAAGCCAAGAGCAAAGTGAGACTCTTTCTCACCCATTAAGGCGTAAAGAGAAGGAGAAAAAAGACGTACCAATACAATGTTTCAACTTCTACTTTGCACAAGATCCTTCTAAAATATTTGAGAAGCAAGATCCACCACTTCAATCTCTAAAGATCTGAAGGCACGGTTTTCGAGGCACTCGAACAAAAGAGGATCCCACGATCTTCAATCACCAACCGAGCTCTGATACCATGTGAAATTGTCTACGAAGAGACAATACATAAACAAGCATAAAAACTTTATAAAAGTACACGAAAGCACTCTCACAACACTTGAACAAAATACGCAAAAAGCGTATAAATAATAAACATGCAATAATGCATGTACTTCAATATATAAAAGCAAATGCTTGAGACTCTCAAGCTTAGGTAACAACAAGGGGGAACACCCCTATTTATACAAGAAAGGAGGGGTGCAAGGGGGCTCCCCAAAGGAGTCATTGGGGAGCTCCCAACGGTCACAATTGTGACCGTTGGGGGCTCCCCAACGACTCTATTGGGGAGACCCCCAATGCACCTTTTTGAAAAAAACAAAAAGGAAAAATAAAAAATAAAAGAAATTTAAAAATTAAAGAAAAAATTACAGCATATTCCAAATGGAATATGCGCAAAATGTAAAAAGACTAAAATACCCTTTTCGGGTAAAAAAGGAGAAAAATGTATAAATATATATACTTATATATAGAGATACGTATACATATAACATATGTATACATATCTCTATGTATATAAGTATATATATTTATACTTACAATAATATCCTTGAGTATACATTTTAACACTAATTATATAATGTGGGCTTCGATTATGAAACACCACATTTGGGAAAAAAGATTATGGGATATAGTGGATGGTTTTGATTCAGAACCTAAACTATCTCTTACCAAGAAAGAGAGTGATAAAGAGGTTCCTCTAACGGAAGAGGAGAAGTGTAAAACGTTAGCCACTTATGAAATAAAATGGAAAGAGTGGAGGATAGGGCATGCAAAAATTATGTCATGGCTAATTAATAGCATAGACATTAAAAAATGTTCTAGCGTTGCTAAGTTTGAGCATGCCGATAAGGCTTGTGAATACCTTAAAAATATGTATTCCTTTAAAGATATTGCACATGTGTGCAATTTACAAGACAAAGTTCAGACCAGTGTTGTGAAAAGCGTTGAGGCGTAGCGAGGTGCTCCACCAAAAACCGAGGCAAGGCGTAAAGCGTAAGCCTCAAATTTTTTTTGAAAACTTAAAAAATATTATAAAAAATATCTAAAAATACAAATAAATAAAGAAATGCTTTATTGATTAAATAACAATCAATAAAAAATAGAAAATCTCAAATAAGTACTAAAAAATATGAGATTAAAATAGAAAAGTAACTAAAAAACTGATTACATAACTTGAAAATATATGAGATTAACCAAAAAATGTTAAAATATACTAATAAATGTAAAAATGCCTTCGAAGATGTGCACTATAAACACCAACACCGTAAAAGAGTATGTGTTCAAATACACACCAAGAACACTTGAACAAAAGTACCAAAAAGGTACAAAGAGGACACCCACAAATGCATAAGTTGAATCCAATAAGAGAGGCTGAGCACTAAAGGCTCTCACAAGAATACATCTTCAAGGGGGGAAGCCCCCTATTTATAATACAAAAGGAGACCAAGTGGGAGGGGCTCCTACTAGATGTTGGAGCCCCTCCAACGGCTAGAATTCTAGCCGTTGGGGGGGGGGGTGTCCAACGTCTACCCCCTCCCACTTTGACTTAGTCAAAGTAATAATAAAAAAACAAATGAAAAATTACATGCATGTTCACAATTGTGAAGATGCGTAAAATGGGAGAATGCTGAAATGCCCCTAGGGCTTACAATATATATATATATATATATATATATATATATATATATATATATATATATATATATATATATATATAAAGTGACACATTTTAACACCCCCCTCAAACTTAGGGCGTGATGACCGAAAGTTTGCCAAGAAGAAAATGAAATCTGGGGGAACATAACGCCTTTGTGAAGAAGTCTGCCAACTGGTATTCTGAAGTCACGTAAGGGATCTCTATGCCTTTTTGCAAGTAGGCTTCTCTGACATAATGACAGTCCATCTTAATATGCTTGGTACGTTCATGAAACGTGTGATTTTTAGCAATATAAATTACACTTTTATTGTTACAATCTTGTAGGTCCCTGAATTTGCACACCCATGTCCTTTAATAGTTGATGAATCCACACGATCTCCATGTAAAGAGTCTTTCACACAATCAAGTCTACAAACAACTTGACAAAACATACATTCACCCAATATGGTAAACCAAAATAGCATACAAAATGCTCCACAACACAAACATAAGAATAATGCATAAATGCACTTGAATCTGAATATGTAAGAGGTAAAACCCTCTACCTTTGTATATGAATTACAATGGGCAGCATGCCCTTATTTATAGAGAGGTTACATGAGAGGAGCTATTAAAATAGCTGTTGGGATAACTGTTGGGCTACTCCCAACAACTCTAATTAGAGCCGTTGGGAGTAGCCCAACAACTCTATTCAAACAGTCAACATTTTGACTGTTTGACAGAACCTGACAAAAAGGCTGTTGGCTGTTTTGACAGTCCAACAGCTCTAGTCAATTATGACTGTTTGACAAAAAGACAAAAAATAAGAAAGAAATAAAATTATAAAAATAAATAAATAAAAAAGTATTACAAAAATATAAGTATATACTTTAAATATATAGTTATATACATATATATATATATATACATATACATACTCTTGTATTACGAAAAGCATGTATATATATATATATTCAAGTATATACATATATATGTCATTTTCTAACAGTCTCCCTCAAACTTATGGTAGTCTCCCTCAAACTTATGGTGAAATCACCGAAAGTTTGTCAAGTAAAAAGTTGAATCTTGGTGAGCATAGTGCCTTGGTGAAGAAGTCAGCAAGTTGATATTCTGATGTCACATAGGGAAGATCAATAGTCTTCTTCAAATATTCTTCACGAACAAAATAGCAATTCATCTCTATATGCTTAGTTCTTTCATGAAATGTATGATTTCGAGCAATGTATATCGAACTCTTATTGTCACAGCACAATCTTGTAGGATTCTGAAGGTGAATCCCCATATCTGAAATCAGTTGTTTGAGCCACACGACTTCCATAGTAGTAGTTGCCATTGCTCTATATTCAACTTCTGTAGATGATAATGACACCTTTTGTTGTTTCTTGCACCTCCATGAAATCAAAGATTCACCTAGAAATATACAAAAACCAGTTGTTGAGCGCCTGTTATTTGGATTTCCTCCCCAATCAGCATCAGAATATGCAATAAGATCTAAGGAAGAAGAAGAGGACAGAAAGACTCCCTTATTTATAGTGCCTCTAATGTATTTAATAATTCTCATGACTGCACTCATATGAGCTGATGTTGGAGCATGTTGAAATTGACTGGCTATATGTACAACATGGGCTATGTCTGGTCTTGTAATACTTAAATACATAAGAGATCCCACTAGCTGTCTGAAGGGAGTTGGATTGTCCAAAGGAACTCCATCATCGGCTCGCATTTTCATTCCAACAATCTCTGGAGTATCAACAATTTTATCATCTGAAAGTCCTGACCTGTCAATAATATCTGAAGCAAACTTTGTTTGTGACAATATGTATCCTCGGTTAGAGTATGAAACTTCTATACCAAGAAAGTATGTTAGAAACCCAAGATCTATCATTTCAAAAGAATTTTTCAAAAATTGTTTTACTTTCTTGATTCCCTCCTTGTCACTACCTGTAATTAACATATCATCAACATATAAAAGTAAAATTATAATACCAGCAGAAGAGTTCTTGATAAACAAAGCTGTATCAGTATAGCATGGTTTAAAACCATACCTTGTAATAACATTGTTAAAAGTATCAAACCAAGCTTTAGGTGCTTGTTTGAGGCCATATAATGCCTTTTTTAATTTAAGCACTTTATCTGAAGGAATTATTAATCCAGGTGGAATATCCATATACACTTCCTCATTAAGATTCTCATTTAAAAATGCATTTTTAACATCCATTTGAAATATATTCCAATTTTTAATAGCTGAAATAGCTACAAGCATTCGAACAATGGTCATCCTGGCAACAGGAGCAAAAGTTTCTTCGTAATCTACTCCGTATTCTTGAGAATATCCTTTGGCAACTAATCTGGCTTTATGCCTTTCCAAGGATCCATCACTTTTGGTTTTTACTTTAAAAACCCATCTACAACCTATTGTCTTTTTTCCTATAGGTAAATCCAGAATTTCCCAAGTATTAGCAGCTTTAAGAGCTTCTAATTCTATGTGCATAGCTTTTATCCATTCAGGTAAATTTTTTGCTTCATTGTAACATGAGGGTTCAAAATATGAGTGGATAGCTATAAGACATGCTCTATGTTTAGGAGAGAATGAATCATAAGACACAAATTTATTTGGGATTCTTGAGGTTCGTTCTGATCTACAAATAGTGGTTTGTTCTGAAGGAATTTCTGATGCTTCATGATTACTTTGATTTACACCTTCATTGAATGCATTTCGATTTCTTCTAGTGTATACTATTGGTTCAACTATTGTTCTATTTTCAATAAGAGGTTCTACATAAATATTTTCATCATTAGACAATAGTTTGAACAAGAAAGAATAATCAGAGTTTATGTCTTCCGACATGTTTTCTTCAAATCCACTTTCATTTTCAACAAAATTAACATTCCTTGAAATGAGAAGTTTATCATTTTTGGTATCATAACATTTAAATCCTTTTTGTGTTTCTGAATAACCAATGAACGCACAGGAAATAGCTTTAGAAGATAGTTTATCTCTTTTATCATTCAAAACATAACATTTGCAACCAAAGATTCTCAGTCTTTGATAGTCAGGTTGATATTTGAATAATTTTTCAAAAGGAATTTCATTAGATAAAGTTTTGGAAGACATCCTATTTATAAGATATACTGAGGTTAATGCAGCTTCATCCCAAAGATTTTTTGGAACATTTTTAGCAATAAGAAGAGTTCTTGTAGTTTCCATAATATGTCTGTGTTTCCTTTCTGAAACTCCATTTTGTTGTGGGGTTCTAGGACATGATCTTTGATGTAAAATTCATTCATTTTCTAAAAATTGTTTAAACTCATTTGACAAGTATTCTCATCCAGAGTCAGTTCTGAGAATTTTGAGTTTACTTTCAAATTGATTTTTAATCATGTTATGGAATGTTTTGAAGGTTGCAAATACATCTGATTTATACTTAAGAAAGTAAATCCAACAATATCTAGTGAAGTCATCAATAAACACAACATAGTAGGAGAATCCGCCTTTAGAGGCTACAGGAGCAGGACCCCATACATCCGAATGAACTAATTCAAAAGGCATTGAGGAGTAAAAAGTTCTTTGACCATAAGGCAAGACTGTCATTTTACCAAGTAAACATTCTTTGCATTCAAAATTATCTTTACAAAGATTCTTGGTAATAGGTACAAAATTTAATTTTCTTATATTTGGATGCCCAAGTCTATGATGCCAAGTCCGTATGTCTTTTGTTTGGGCAGTGTTGCAAAATGATTCCTTTGGAATACAAAGGAAATCCATATAATAGAGATCTCCTTGCCTAGAACCTTCCCCAATCAATTTCCCGGACTGGCGATCTTGCACCCAACATTTACTTGATGAGAAAATGACATCACATCCATGATCCGAGATTTGAGAAACAGAAAGTAGATTAAGATGAAGTTTTGGTATAAGTCTTATTTTCGGAATATAAAAGTTGTTATGTTTTGACAAATCATTTTTAAAAATTCCAACACCCTCTATTTCCAAGGCAGTACCATCGGCAGTGGAAACAAATGATGCATTTGAATTATGTTGACATTCGGATAGTATAGATCTATGTGGGGTCATATGAAAAGAAGCTTCTGAATCAAGAAGCCAAGAGCACATACCAGGAGTAGAAGAGGTTGCAATGGCCGCTCCTGAGGTAGATCCTTTAAGCAGTGGTTGTAATGCCTCCGTTAGTTGAGATAATGATTTGGTGAGGTCTTTGAGATTCAAAGTATCTTCATCTTGTTTTGATGGTGCAGCCGCAACACGCTTTTCTTGAGGCCTATATTTGTATCTAGGACATTGAGGCCTAATATGACCGGGCTCATTACAATTATGGCAAATGATTTTTTATTCTCCTCGATTCTTATTAAAATGAGGAGGTTTATATGGCTTGATATAGTGTCCTGGTTTTGATGCGGCAAGTGCGCAATACTCTTCTTGACCATTGCTAGAAGTAGCAAGCACACTAACATTTTTACTCATGTTTAGCCTAGTCTCTTCTCCACTAAGTTTAGTGAGAATCTCATGAATAGGAGGAGGTGATGAAGATGATAGCAAGGAGGCCCTTGTTTGTTCAAACTCGGGTCTCAAACCATAGAGAAAAGTGAAAAGTCTCTCTTCTTCAACTTGAACTCTCCGCATTTCTATACACTTTCCTTCCCATTTGGGTTCAAATTGGGCAAGTTGGGTCCAAATGGAAGATAACTCCATAAAATAATCTCTTATATTCTTATCTCCTTGTTTAATGTTTCTAACTTTTTCTTGGAGATAATACTTGTGAGCCATATCTTTTTCGGTAAACATACCTCTAAGATATTCCCATGCTTCATTTGCCTTTTTGTAACACAAAAGGTTTGAGGCAATTTTTGTCTCAACTCCACTAAGCATCCATGAAAGAATTTTGGCATTTTTCATTTCCCATTCATCTAATTTTTTGTAGTATTCTTCTATGACTTTGTTTTTTTCTTCAAGACTAGTCTCAACGTCATTTTCACCTAATGTAATTTTGGGAGTGGGTTCAAGAATAGTACCTCTTACAAATCCTCACAAACCTTGACCCTTGATGAATGTCTCCAAGTGTCCCACCCAAATGTTATAGTTGCTTCCTTTAAGTTTGAATGGCGGAATGAAGTTGGAGTTGCTTTTATTGTGCGGAAAAAAATCACCCATGATGAATCCAAAGAAAAAAAGGAACCACCAATCACGAAAGAAAGAAGGCACGCTTTACGAGGCAACTCACCAATGCACGGTTGATCATACACCAAGCTCTGATACCATGTAAAGAGTCTTTCACACAATCAAGTCTACAAACAACTTGACAAAACATACATTCACCCAATATGGTAAACCAAAATAGCATACAAAATGCTCCACAGCACAAACCTAAGAATAGTGCATAAATGCACTTGAATCTGAATATGTAAGAGGTAAAACCAGGGTTACCGGAAGCGCCTAGCTAAAAGGGGAAGCGCGCTTCGGAAGCGAGAAACGTCGCGCTTCCGAAGCGTGGGGGGAAGCGTCCCCCTTTTTTGGGAAGCGCGCTTCCCTTTAATGGGGGACGCGTTTCCCTTTAATGGGGGACACGCTTCCCTTTAATGGGAAGCACGCTTCCCCCTCGCTTCCCCCACGCTTCCCCCTCGCTTCCCCTGTTTTTTCAATTTTTTTTTGTATTTTTTATTTTTTATTTTTCTTTTTTTCGCTTCCCCCTCGCTTCCGAGACGCTTCCTAGGTCGCTTCCGAGACACTTCCCGAATCGCTCCTAAGTGGTCCCACGCTTTCCCGCTTCCTAAAATTTTGAAAGTGCCTCGCTTCCCGTATCGCTTCCCGCTCCCGCTTCCTCAACTGGCAACCATGGGTAAAACCCTCTACCTTTGTATATGAATTACAATGGGCAGCATGCCCTTATTTATAGAGAGGTTACATGAGAGGAGCTATTAAAATAGCTATTGGGATAGCTGTTGGGCTACTCCCAACAGCTCTAATTAGAGCCGTTGGGAGTAGCCCAACAACTCTATTCAAACAGTCAACATTTTGACTTTTTGACAGAACCTGACAAAAAGGCTGTTGGCTGTTTTGACAGTCCAACAGCTCTAGTCAATTATGACTGTTTGACAAAAAGACAAAAAATAAGAAAGAAATAAAATTACAAAAATAAATAAATAAAAAAGTATTACAAGAATATAAGTATATACTTTAAATATATAGTTATATACATATATATATATATATACATATACATACTCTTGTATTACGAAAAGTATGTATATATATATTTATTCAAGTATATACATATATATGTCATTTTCTAACACTCCATAGTTGTAGAAGCCATGACCCGATATTCTGTTTCTGTAGAGGAAAGAGACACTTTCTGATGTTTTTCGCACCTCCATGAGATTAGAGATTCACCTAAAAAGATACAAAACCCAGTGGTGGAGTGACGATTATTTGGGTCACCTCCCCAATCAGAATTAGTATATGCAATCAATTCTAAATTAGAAGACGAGGAAATAAATACTCCCTTGTTTATTGTGCCTTTTATGTATCTGATAATACGATGGACAATACTCATATGAACCGACAAGGGGGCATGCTGGAACTAACTTACTGTATGAACGGCGTGAGATATGTTGGGCCTTGTAATACTAAGGTACATAAGAGACCCCACAAGTTGCCGATAAGGAGTAGGGTTATCCAGAGGATCCCCGTCATCAATCTTCATTTTAAAACCCACAACTTCAGGAGTCTCGCAAATTTTTTCATCTGAAATGCCAGATCTGTCAAGAATCTCACAGGCCAACTTAGATTGAGATAAAAAATAACCTCTATGAGAAAAAGCAACTTCAATACCCAAAAAATATGTCAAATATCCCAGATCTGACATTTCAAACTTTTCCTTTAGAGTGGATTTGATATATCTGATGCCTTTAACATCACTACCTGTAATAAGCATGTCATCAACATATAACAACAAAATCACAATTCCATCATCAGATCTTTTGATAAAAAGAGTTTGTCAGTATAACAAGAAATGAATCCTGTTTCAATCATTATTTCGTTGAATCGATCGTACCAAGCTTTTGGAGCTTGCTTCTAAGGCGAAGGACTTTACCCTTAGGAGCATTCATGCCAAGGGGAGCTTCCATGTAGACTTTTTCGTTTAGGTCTTCATTCAAAAACTCATTTTTAACATCCATTTGATATATGTTTCATTTTTTAATAGATACAATAGTAATTAAACATCTTAAAGTGACCATTCTAGCCACAAGAGCGAATGTTTCATCGTAATCAATACCATACTCCTGGTTGTACCCTTTTGCAACAAGTCTAGCTTTGTATCTTTCAAGATTCCCATCGCTCTTGGTTTTAACTTTGAATACCCATCTACATCCAATTGCCTTCTTTCCCTCAGGAAGACATTGAAACTCCCAAGTTTTGGCTCGGTTAAGTGCACTAAGCTCCTAGGTTCTTCATATATGAATGTATGGCACTAAGACAAACTCTATTTTTTGGAGAAAAAGATTCGTAAGATATAAATCTAGATGGGTTCCTTCTGGGTCTCTCTGTTCTTCGTAAGTTGCTAGATTGGGTAGACTCACTAAGATCACTATATCTTTCCAAGGCACTTCTAAAGGAATCTCTATCCATGTGTGAATAAGTAATTGGTTCACTTACTATTTCTGCTATAGGTTGAACAAACACATGAATTGTATCATTTGTTTGTTCAACAGACAAGCATTTCATTCTCAAAGTTTGTCTCATTGTCACTAAAATCATCGTTTTTATCTAACAATTCAAATAAAAATGAATAATCAGCATCATCAGAAGGAGTTTTGTCTTTCTCAAAACCACTTTCATTTTCCAAAAAGGTTACATTTCTTGACACATAAAGTTTATCATTTTGAAAATTATAACATCTAAATCCTTTTTGGGTTTCTGAATAACTAAGGAAAGCACAGGGAATGGCTTTGGGGGATAACTTGTCATTTTTATCGGTAAGAACAAAACATTTACAACCAAAAATTTATAATCTGTTATAATCAGGTTCTTTTTGGAATAAGACTTCAAAAGGAGATTTTTGGCTTAAGTTTTTGGATGGAAGACGATTTATTAAATAGACAGAGGCCAAAGCAGCTTCAGCCCAAAATCTTTTTGGAATTCTTTGAGAGATTAGTAAGGTTCTTGTAGTTTCAATGATATGCCTGTGTTTCATTTCGGCTAAACCGTTCTGTTGAGGGGTTTTGGGACAAGACCTTTGATGTATAATCCTGTTTTCCTCAATATATCTTATAAACTCATTTGAGAGATATTCTCCTCTGGAATCAGTTCTAAAGACTTGCAATTTTCCATTGAATTGAGTTTGAATCATAGTATGAACATTTTTAAAGGTTGAGAAAACTTCATGTTTATGTCGAAGAAAATATATCCAACTATATCTTTGAATAATTATCAACATAAATCACATAATACGAAAAGCCTCCCTTAGAGACAACGGGTGCGGGTCCCCATACATCCGAATGCACAATTTTAAAAGGCTTAGTTGAAAAAGTTGATCTTGATCCAAAAGGTAAGTTTCTCATTTTTCCCAAAATACAATCATTACAATTGAAGTTATCCTTACATAGAGTTTTAGTAAACTGAATATGAGAAAGTTTGTCAATATTTGGATGCCCAAGACGTTTATGCCAAACATTTATATCTTTATGTTGGGCAATGTTACAAAAAGATGTTTTCGGAATTTGAAGGAATTCCATAAAGTAGAGATCACCCTTTCTAGAGTCTTCCCCAATCAACTTCCCGGATTGGTGATCCTGTATCCAACATTTATGTGATGAGAATTTGATATCACACCCATAATCCGAAAGTTGAGAGACGGAAAGTAAATTCAAGTTCAATTTTGGGATAAATCTAATTTTAGGAATAGAAAAATCTTGTCTTTCAAAATCACTGGTTCCTTTGATTTCAAGAGAAGCCCCATACGCAGTAGATACAAAGGATGGTAAAATATTTTTAGAATAATTGGACAAAGCAAGTGCATTCGGAGTCATGTGAAAGGACGCTCCGGAATCTAAGAGCCAAAGAATTTTACCTGGAGGTGAAGTGGACATAGCGGCTCCGGAGATAGATCCTTTAATCAATGGTTGAAGGGCTTCAACAATTTGTTGGAGAGAAAGAGATCAATTTGATGAGGATGGTCGTTCTTCCGGTTGAGAGGTGGTAGCCATTGCAAGCAATTTTTTCCATTTGGGGCAAATAAGCTTTATATGCCCCGGTTCTTTACAAAAATGACAGTGAAGCTTGTTATAGTCTCTCTTACCATATTGCTCATTTCCTCCTTGATATTGATTCTTGAAATGAGGAGGTTTGTAGGTTTTTACATTGTTCCCCGGTCTTGACACGACATAAGCTCCTTCATCTTCATTCTTAGAAGGTACAACCAACACATTTTGATTGGTTCTATTCATTCCCAATCTAGTTTCCTCTCCACTCAATTTAGTTAAAACATCTTCCAAAGGAGGGGAAGAGAAGGAAGATAAAAGAGGGGATCTAGATTGCTCAAACTCAGATCTAAGCCCATTTAAAAAATTAAAGAAATGATCCTCTTGAAGTTGTTTTTGCCTTAGCTCAATTGCCTCTCCACTCCATTTTGGTTCGAGGAGGGCAAGCTCATCCCATATAGCCGATAACTCGGCAAAATATTCCCTTACGGTCAATTCTCCTTGTTGGAGAGTCAAAGTCTTCTTTTGAAGATAATATTTATGGGATAAATCTCTTGATGTATACATCCGTTCAAGATATTCTCATACTTGATATGCCTTCTTAAACTTCAAAATATTGGCATTGATTTTAGTTTCAATGGAAGAAAAGAACCACGAAAGAATTTTGTAGTTTTTCATTTCCCATTCTTCATGCTTCTTATTATATTCTTCAAAAGCCCTCTCTCTTTCTTCACCTTCAAGGACCATAATCTCCCCTTCCTCAATAATAGTAACTTTAGGTTTGGGTTCGGTGATAGTTCCTTGAACATATCCCCAAAGACCTTTTCCTTTGATATGAGCCTCCATATTCCCGGCCCAAACTTGATAATTTGCTCCATTTAATTTGAAGCCAAGGGAAAAGTGCGAATCCTTTTCACCCATTAGAGAGAATAAAAAGAGAGGTAAATGTGTACCACAATACGAAATGAATTCCTACTTGATGTAGGATGCTTCTAAAATATTGAATGAAGGACCGAGTCTTCACTCCAACCACCACACCTTGATGACACACTTTTCGAGGTGCTCCAACAAAGAGAAAAAGTGCACGATCTTCATTTCTTTTGAACCTCGCTCTGATACCATGTAAACATGCCTTCGAAGATGTGCACTATAAGCACCAACACCGTAAAAGCGTATGTGTTCAAATACACACCAAGAACACTTGAACAAAAGTACCAAGAAGGTACAAAGAGGACACCCACAAATGCATAAGTTGAATCCAATAAGAGAGGATGAGCACTAAAGGCTCTCACAAGAATACATCTTCAAGGGGGGGAGTCCCTTATTTATAATACAAAAGGAGACCAAGTGGGAGGGGCTCCTACTCGATGTTGGAGCCCCTCCAACGGCTAGAATTCTAGCCGTTGGGGGGGGGGGGGGGTTCCAACGTCTACCCCCTCCCACTTTGACTTAGTCAAAGTAATAATAAAAAAATAAATGAAAAATAAAAAAATGAAAAATTACATGCATGTTCACAATTGTGAAGATGCGTAAAATGGGAGAATGCTGAAATGACCGAAATGCCCCTAGGGCTTACAAAATATACATATATATATATATATATATATATATATATATATAAAGTGAAAATAACTGGAAAATATATGAGATTAACCTACAAAAGTTAAAATATATGAGATTAGCATATAAAAGTAACTAAAAAACTGATTACATAACTGGAAAATATATGAGATTAACCAATAAAAGTTAAAATATATTAAGAAACTGATGAGTTGTGGAGCCTGATTCATAGTTTTTAACCTTAAAGAAGGGGGGTCCGGGGGTTCCACCCGGCGCGGGTCCTGCTGTGCAGTCAGCGGGCGGGGGTCCAGGGGGGGCCGCATCCCCCCCTAAGATTTTTTTTTAAAATTCCGCAACCCATTTCATAGGGGCAATTTAAAAAAAAAAATCCAAAAATGGACCAAAATGACCTTGGGTGTGTTGACCGCACCCAGGGTCGGGTTGACCGCACTGGGTGCCGCACCCACACCTGCATCGCGTCGATGCGGGTGCGGCACTTGTCTGGCCGAATCCCTGTGACATAGTTTGTTTTCTCTTTTTGGGAATTTGAACCCAAGATGCCTAATTTTCAGCTAGAACTTTCAGGCTTTTTATATCATGGGCACTTCTACTAGGCCCCATACCTATGATGTACCCATGCCAGTAATAGGTGGTACTCCTCACACGGATCAATCGGGTTTTTTATGTAGGTCGACCCAATTTATCCATCTTATGATCTGATCGTTGTATGGTCTATGCTTGGCAATAGCAATGTAACTATATACTTGTTGATATTTGTTAGTTAACTATATACGTTTGACATGCTTCAGAATTTTAGTTTGTAATTGATAATCTAACTTCATATCTAGAGCATTTTATAAAATATAAGATAATTGTGCATTTATATATATATATATATATATATATATATATATATATATATATATATATATATATATATATATATATATATATATATATATATATATATAGGAAACTACTGTCAAATAGAGTTCTTGAGCTCATGCATTTAAACTTAAATGATAAGGCCGACATTGTCCATCTGATGAATGACAATATATCATTGCATAAGTTCAACAAATGTCCTTTGTTGGTTGTAATAAAGAACTGGTGAAAAAATATGCAGCTTGCAGTGAGGCTCGTACGCCTCACCTTGAGGCGCACCTCGCCTTGAGGCGTACGCCTCAAGGCGTATGAGGCATGCACCTCAAGGCTTTTGCGCCTCAAGGCACAAAGCCCCTCGCCTTAAGGTGAGGTGCGCTTTTTGCGCCTTGAGGCGCGCTTTTAATAACATTGGTTCGGACAATGACTCAAAAAGACAAAACTATTCGAGAATATTGCAATGAATTGTTCGAACTTTGGGAAGAGTTGGCTCTTCTTGAGCCCAAATAGCATTGTGCCGAAGATATCGAGCTTCGCCGAAAGCAACTCGATATGGAACATTTCTATCAATTTGTGAATGGTCTAAGGCTGGAGTTTGAATCCACCAAATCAGCTCTTTTACATCGTGAAAAAATTCTTTCTATTGTTGATACTATAGAAGAGCTCACTATGGAGGAAAATAGGCATAGAAAAAATACTCCAAAAGTTGACGATGACTTAGTTCTAGTTGTGTCTAGATCGGAAAATCATACTCGCACTTACAAGCTGCCTCATTTTGGAAGGCAAAATGGTGACTTTGACAAAAAAAGTCATTTGTCATCATTGTCATGAATCAGGGCACTATAGGCCTCAATGTCTAAAGTAAAAAAAGAAGAGAAGAAAAAAGAGTTGCATCTGTTGAATCTAAGTCAAAAGATCAAGATGCACCTGTATCTGTGGCTCAATTGTTGGAAATTCTTCAACTTCTTCTCAAAGGGGTATCTTCCTCACATGAAGCCTTAATTGGAGCGGTTGTTGCATCTTTCTCCCGTCCAGGTAACTTTCCTTGGCTTTTAGATTCTGATGCTTCTTTTCACATGACCCCGAATGTCAATTGCCTATTTGAATGCCTTAAAAATAACTCAACTGTGTCAAAGGTTTTTACAGGCGATGGCACATCTCTTGAAATAAATAGAGTAGGATGTTTTGAAAATTTTCAAAAATCCAAAAAATTTGTTATTCTAGAAGTTAGATATATCCCTAAACTAAATTTGAATCTCTTATCTGTTTCACAAATATCTGACTATGGATGTAATATCACATTCTCTTCTCATTGTTGCTGGGTACAGGATTGCCAATTAGGGGAGTTGATTGGAGAAGGTCATAGAGAAGGAGGACTCTATTACATCGACTTTTTGAAATTATCCAAAAATGCATTTTGTTATAATGTTCAGAAATTAGAATTGGATTTATGGCAACAAAGACTTGGCCATCCTCACATGTCTAAAATTCAATATTTTTAAGGTTTGGGAAAATTTTATAATTCTAAAAGTTTTTCTTGTAAAGACTGCATCCTTGGCAAAATGAAAAGATTACCATTTCTTAGTAGAACTTTTGTTTCTTCACGACCACTTGAGTTAATACATTCAGATGTTTGGGGCTCTGCACCAGTTATCTCCATAGGTGGTTTTGCATATTATGTCATTTTTGTTTATGATTTTTCTAGATATACTTGGATTTATTTTCTTAAACAAAAATATGAAGTTTTTGTCAACTTTTAAATAATTTATAAAATGGTTAAAAATAAGTTTCAAAATGATATTTCCATTTTTCGCCCTGATTCAGAGGGAGAGTTTATATCCAAAGAATTCAAAGACTCTCAATTTACATGGCATTACATATCAAAGATCATGTCCACACACTCCACAACAGAATGGCCTAGCCGAACGTAAACATCAGCACATTATGGAAACTACTAGAACCTTGCTAATTACAAATCAGGTTCAAAATAGTTTTTGGGCTGAAGCGGTCCTAACTACCACCTACCTCATCAATAGGATGTCATCTTCCTCATTAAAGAATGTTACTCCAATAGAAAAACTTGTCAATTTAGCTCCAGATTATTCTAGATTAAGTTTTTGGATGCAAATGTTTTGTTTTTACCAACAAAAAACTTGTCCTTTAATCCTTCAGCAAAATGCAGTAGCTGGGAGAAAAAATTAAAATTTGTTAGAGGTTACTTGAACCTTGGTACTTGAAAATAATGTTCCAAAAAGTTTATTGCGGCGATGCCATTCTTATGGAAGCTTACCTCATTAATAGGATGCCCATTAATGCTTTAAATGGCCAAGCACCTCTGGAGGTCTTGGATCCAAAAGTAAAATTTTTCCATGTAACTCTAAGGGCATGTAGATTTATATGTTATATTCATGACTTTTCTCAATCTAAGATATACTTGATCCTAGAACAATGAAATGTATCTTTTTCGAGTACCCTACATTTTAGAAAGGTTATAAATGGGATGTTCTTATAGGTAAAAGTATTAGAATATAGATCGGATATGGATCCAGTACTGGATCCATATCCATATAGAATAGGTTCACGTGGTTGCTACGTTATAATGTATTATACATTACTAACCAGGGGTAATCTTGCCATTGTAAAATATTATTGTAAACCTATTTTATACTAATGATGTTTAGTGCAGCACACAGAAAAGAAGTGGCTGCAGATTCCAAGGAAATCCCCTCTCCTCTCTCCTCTCTTCTCCACTCCTTCTCGGTATTCACGATAGAACTGCCAACCCAAGCAGTTTTAACATGGTATCAGAGCAACGATTAATCTGGGCGTAAAAGTGCATTCGTCAGGGATTGTGAAAGGATCTGCCAAGCCTTCGGCCGAGTCTTTTCCCTCATCAACGATCGTAAAAAGGCCTACTTCACGACCTACCGTGCCTAACCGAGTTTCTCATCTTCAGAACAGCTGAGTTTCTCATCTTCAGAACAGCCGAGTTTCTCCTCTTCAGAACAGCCGAGTTCCACCTCTTCAGCCGAGTCTTCTGCTCTTCATCCCCTTCAGCCGAGTTTGAAACAGGTCACGCCTGATTCATTTCTTTCTCCCTTTTCAGCGAGTCTTTTGTTCTCTTCCCTCTACTACTGAAATACTTCTTTTCTATCAACTGTTTCTTCTATTTTCCTTCGTTGAGATTCCTTTCAGCTTCATTCCCATATCACGCCAACTATTTCTTTCCCACGCTGTCGTTATTTTCTGTTTTTCTTCTCCATCAATTCTGAACATCACGTTACTGCTGGTCTAAAAACTGTTTTGTCACGACTGCTTTATTCTCTTCTACTTAACCTTTTATCTTGAATTGCTCTGTCGTTTTGTTGCTTCAGCCACTAGTGTTTTCATTTCAGTTTCAGTTTCAGTCACTAATACTTCAGGCAAGCCGTATCTTCTCGTTGTCAACCAGCTACCAATGGATACTTCAGGCAATTCAGGTCTTTTTTCCAACTTCCTTGGACAGCTAGTTTCAGAAAAATTGACTACCAACAACTACCTGACTTGGAAAAGGCAAATTGCTCCTTTTATTCGTAGTCAAGACCTTTCAGGCCACTTGGATGGATCTACTCCTATACCTCCAGAATTTATCATAACCGAAACCAAAGAAGATGGAGGATTGCCGAATACTATTCGCAATCCTGCATTTGTTTCTTGGATGAAGCGCGATCAGGTTCTTGTTGTATACATCACTTCCACATTATCTCAAGAGATATTGATTTCCATTCCTGATGATTGCACATCCAAAGTTTTGTGGGAGGTTTTAGCTCAGACATATTCTCAGATATCAGAGGCTAAAGTGTTGTTTCTCAAACACGGATTTCGGATGTTAAGAAATGGGGCAATGAGCATTATTGAATTTTTAAATCAAGTTAAAAGCATTACGGACCAGTTAGCCATGGTTGGATATCCAGTATCAGATAAAGAAAAGGTGCAACAAACACTGAATGCCTTGGGATCAGAATATCATGTCCTTGTGACCTCCTTATTGTGCTTACCTACATTACTCAGTTTTGAGGAATTACGCGCCAAACTGCTTCAATACGAAATGACTCTGAAGAGCATGTCTGATACTTCAGCTGGACAATCATCTACACATGAGGTTCTTGCCACAGGGATGATAGTTGATCGAGCACGAGGAGGACGTGGCAGAGGCAGGGGAACTGCCATCCAGGGTGGACGCGGATTACTACCCACACCAAATTCCACAGCCAGTTTTTCAAGGAATGTTCCCACATGCTATCAGTGTAATAAACGGGGTCACATCAAAGCCAACTGTTGGTTCAACCAGCAGAATCGAAACAGAGCGCAAAATAATAGAAATATTGCTACACCAGGAATTGCAGGTACCTTTCGGGTAAGTGATGATGCTAAGGATCTTCTCTTATCTGTGATGGCCAACTTGAACTTGAAACAGAATGATGATGGAATATGGTATGTTGACTCCGGGGCAGCAGCTCATGTTACCTGCAATGCAGGTAAATTTTCTACTTTGGTTCCCTATTATGGAAAATCTAATATTGTAACTGGAGATGGGACCCACCACCCTATTTCAAACATAGGCAATGTCCTTATTCCTTTGTCTGAGTCATCTATTTCTTTATCTGATGTCGTTCATGCACCAAATATAAAGAAAAACATTGTCTCTGTATCTAAACTTGTTAACTCTACCAATTCATCTGTGGAATTTACTCCTACTTTTGTCTTTGTCAAGGATCTTCAAACGAAGGAGATGTTCGCTAAAGGAGAGCGACGTGGAAACATGTATGTCTTCAATAAAGATCCAGCCTCCAGTGTCTTGAAGCCCAAGTCTGATCATGTCTCTGAAAACGTCCTAAGTTTATCCAAATGTAATAAGCCAGATCTCTGGCATTCTCGTCTTGGTCATTGTAGTTAAGTCTTTATTGAAAAGTTAGTGTCCAATGGTTTTCTTTCAGAGTCTGTTTCATTTTCATTAAAGAATAAAATGTGTTCCAATTGTCGAGTTTGCAAGAGTCATGTACTTCCTTTTCATCAAATAAATAAAAGATCTTCTATTCCTTTTGAGATAATATGTTCTGATGTTTGGGGTCCAGCTCCCAATCCTTCTTCTTCTAGAAGTAAATATTATGTATCTTTTATTGACAGTTTCTCTCGTTTTACCTGGATATTCTTCATGAAACACAAATCAGAGGTTTTTCTTATTTTTCGTCACTTTCATGCCTATGTTAAAAATCAATTCTCCCAAAATATTCAAATTCTCCAATGTGATGGAGGTGGTGAGTATTCCTCCAAAGAGTTTTTAGACTTCCTCCAAGATAATGGGATACATCGTAGAGTTTCTTGCCCGTATACTCCACAACAAAATGGAATTGCTGAACGTAAACACAGACATATTGTGGAGAGTGCAATGAGTATGATGCATGGTTGTAATTTGCCCATCAACCTTTGGACAAAAGCTTTTCATACTGCCACTCATGTGATAAATCGTCTTCCTATGCCTATCCTTGAAAATCAGTCTCCCTATTATGTTCTCTTTGGTATACAGCCTAATTATGATGAGTTACGAGTTTTTGGATGCACATGTTATGTACATGTTGACAAATCCATGAGAAACAAATTTCAGGACAAAGCCTCTATATGCCAATTTGTAGGTTATGCAGATGAACACAAGGGGTACAGGTGTTATGACCCTATCAATAAGAAGATCAGAATTTCCAGAAATGTTGTCTTTGATGAAAATAGCTTTCCAGAAAATAAAGCCAACTATGATCGTGAACTTGGTGATATGGCTGATAATTGGTATAATCCATGGCTCAGTGCTGAACTTATCTCACATGTTGCTGAATGTACCACTTTGGCTCCTGAAAACATACATGATGAGACGGTTTCAGATAAGGTGTCGGAAACAGAATGTCAGAGATACAAAGGGAATGTCTACACCAGAAGACCCAGAGCGCAAACGGATGCACCTGTTGGAGAACACATGACATTCCCCAATAATGTGGAGGCACCAAGAAAATCAAGCAGGATAAGGCATCCAATTGAAAAATAGGTAAGTTACGATAACTTCTCTATGGATTTTCAGATTTTCCTATCCAAGGTTGAAAAACATGAAGAACCACTTGGATTTTGTCAAGCTGTTCAATCTGACAAATGGATTGAGGCAATGAATGAGGAAATAGAGGCACTTCATGAGTGTCGAACATGGGAGATAGTTGGTCATCCCCCAGATAAAAATGTTGTTGGCTCAAAATGGGTGTATAAGATTAAATATAAACCGGATGTGAGCATTGAACGATACAAGGCACGTCTTGTTGTCAAAGGGTTCACCCAAGAATATGGTGAAGATTACGATGAGACCTTCAGTCCAGTAGTGAAAATGGGAACCATTCACATTATCCTCGGCCTGGCCATTGAGCATGGGTGGAGCCTTAGTCAGCTTGATGTCAAAAATGCATTTCTTCATTGGGACTTAAAAGAAGAGGTCTATATGGAGCAACCTCAAGGTTATGCAGAGGGAGACCCAAAAGCATATGTATGTAAATTAACCAGAGCATTGTATGGTTTAAAGCAAGCCTCCCGGTCATGGTTTGAAAGCTTCTCCTCAGAGATTCAGAACCACGGTTTTATTCGTTCCCAACTAGACCATTCTTTATTCATATACAGGGATAGAACTACTGTAGTTTTCTTACTTATATATGTTGATGATATAGTGGTCACTGGTAATGCTCCAGAGCGTATTCAACAAATTAAAGTTTTGCTGAGTATGCGATTTAAGATGAAAGATCTTGGAAAGCTAAGGTATTTTCTTGGTGTAGAGGTGGACAGACAGGATGGAGAAATGTCATTAACTCAACACAAATACACTCTTGATCTTTTGGCCAAAGCAGGAATGACAGATTGCAAACCTGTGCCTACACCCAGTGTTGTCAATCAAAAACTCAGCATTTGTGATGGCGAGTTGTATCCTGATGCAACCAAGTATCGCAGTTTAGTGGGCATGTTACAGTATCTTACTTTTACTAGACCAGATATTATATATTCTGTAAATCAAGTATCTCAGTTTATGCATGAACCAAAGACTGGTCATATGGATGCCGTCAAGCGTATTCTCCGATATCTAAAAGGCACGGTGGGTGATGGATTCAAATATGCCCAATCTTCATGGGCAACACCGAAACATGACATATTGGCCTATACAAATGCAGACTGGGCAGGAGACCCAGATGAAGGAAGGTCGGTTTCAGGATACTGTGTTTTCATTGGAAGCAATCTTATCTCATGGAGTAGCAGAAAACAGAAAGCTGTGGCAAGGTCTAGCACGGAGGCAGAATATAGATCTATGGCAGCTACTACAGCAGAAGTAACTTGGGTTAGGCATCTCCTTACAGAAATGGGAGAGAGTATCTCAAGTTCAACCCTCATGTGTGATAATAGAAGTGTTGTACAAATTGCTTTTAATCCTGTTCATCACGGTCGGACTAAACATATTGAGATTGACCAACATTTCATCAGACAAAAGATAGCAGACAAAGAGATTGAACCGGTCTATGTTATGTGCCTTCAGAAGACCAAGTTGTCGATATGTTCACAAAAGGTCTCACAAGTAACCGCTTTTGGTATCTGAAGAACAAGTTGCACATGGTTCAATCCCATGCACAACTTGAGGGAGGGTATTAGAATATAGATCGGATATGGATCCAGTACTGGATCCATATCCATATAGAATAGGTTCACGTGGTTGCTACATTATAATGTATTATACATTACTAACCAGGGGCAATCTTGCCATTGTAAAATATTATTGTAAACCTATTTTATACTAATGATGTTTAGTGCAGCACACAGAAAAGAAGTGGCTGCCGATTCCAAGGAAATCCCCTCTCCTCTCTCCTCTCTCCTCTCTTCTCCACTCCTCCTTCTCGGTATTCATGATAGAACTGCCAACCCAAGCAGTTTTAACAAAAAGGAGGTACATGACTATGGATATCACATTCTTTAAGTCATGCTCCTGCTTTTAGAGTGAGGTGAAGTTGTCTAAGGAGGAGCTAGAACCTATTTCTCGCCTGGCTCTTTAGTTTGTGAATACCAATAAACATATGAACATGAATGAGACCAAATAATTGAAGAGTGAAGACCTATGTGAGAGGAGAAAGAAACGTTGTTATGCCCAGTTCTCTCAAATGCCACACTCATGGAATCTGTTCAAGAATGAGGCCTAGATCTACCACCATCTGAATAGGGTCTAAAGTATCATTGTAACAACACCAACTTATCCTTGCAAAAAGTATTTTTCTTTTTTAAACAATTGCGGAAACAGAACCCAAGGATCCGGGGTCTCATAGATTTAATATATATATACCAAACCATGAGAGATAGTGCATTGAATCAATGAAGAAATTATCAACTTTATTAAACAATAAAATAAATGTCATATAGTTAAAATAAATAAATAGTTTATCATAAGGAGCCACTCTGTCAAGGACCCAAAATATGTCACGCAGAACTCGCAGGCTTCATATAGCAAGTCATCCCATCACTATGTACCCGGTCATGAAAAAAAAAAACAATTTTGAAAGGCGAGATAAGAACTAAAGTTCTTTTTACGAATTCCTCTAAAAATCCAAATAGAAAGGAAATAGCATAAACCAAATTCATGCATAATTTTAGAAGAATATCACAACAACAATACCCATAATTAACTTATCATTCAAGCATTTAAGCAATTATCATGCAACAACAAATATCATGCGAAACAGAATAAACATGAATGCATGAGATAATGCAGAATAGTAAAGATGCATGATTCAATGCACATGCATGAATAACTTATTAAGTTATTATCAGAGTTGCTTTTATATGCATGTCCTAATTAAATGCACACAAATTTAGTTTTTACTTTTCTTTAAACCCGCAGATACTCAAAACGGGCACAACATTTTAGAAGTCCAAATTAGGTTCTTAGTTGTAGCTTAACACACAATTTGTATTTTATTACTTGATTCCATACTTGTTCCTCGACCGATATCAGGAATCTTCACATTTCATCGAAACATAATTCTCAACCATTGACGTCACTTTCTTGGTATACCAATAACTACAACTAAGTCAACACCACTCCCAGGCAAAGTGGTTGAATCTCCCTAAAACCGTGGTCGGGAGGTGAACCACAGTATCGAGTTCATGGGCATAATCGTACATATAGTTTTAATATCATCACGGTTTTCTCAAAACCATCATCCAAGATTCCCATACTGTGGAAGGGACATCAAAAAAGAAATTAATTACACTGTTTGGTCTCTTTTACTTTTTTAAATAAATTCAGGTTCATTACCACATTTTGGGCCTTGGCCCGCATTATATAACAATGCAATTAATTTTTGAAAGGGCAATAATTCCGTAAATAAATTTTGCAATGCATAAATTTAAATCAACAACATTGGAGCAATACATGCTCCTAGCCCACATGGTTTGCAGTGGTTCACATCTGACCACAAAAACATTTCAAATCAATTTATGCATTTTTTTGCAAAATCTTAGTGAACATGCAACACACTTGTTTCAAAACATTTCCACAATACACATTCAATCACACAACCATGAAAGATAACATACCACACATTGTCAATATAATCAAAATCCATATGCCACAAACCATGAAAATCTGATCAAATTGCACAAAACTTACCATTCGACAAATCTGATCAGAATACACATGTGGATCAGTGTCAAATTCGATCAGATTGCATATGCACAAACAGTGCACAAATCTTGTCAGATTGTACACCCGCAAAGAGTGGCCAAAAACTGATATACATATATTTGTATCATCTGGCACCATGATATGCTATCTGCATTAAAGCAAGCAGTGGCGGCTTTTGCCGCCAACAGTGCACAACTGATCCAGAACAAACTTGGGTCCGGTCCCTACAGAATGACCCAGGCGGTGGACTGGATTTGCACAAATGGAATCTATGATCAGATCCAAGTGGTGGATCTGATCCGGTTCACTGAACCGAGGCACGGAGAAGATGTCGTTTCGTACCTACCCCAGGCGAGCAGGAAGGGCACGATTCGGGATGCCTTAGATCCAGTAGCAATCAGCGTTTGAATCGGGTCCAAGGATTGGACCCGAGACCCAAATCCAGCCAGGCACTATTAATACCCTGCCTAGAGTTTCGTGAAAGGAAAAAATTGGAATTAATATAGCCGCTCTTTTCTTTTTGTTGGTTTACTGTAGCTTTGTTTTTTTCAGCAGCCTTTGTCTTCATTTTTTTTTATTACTTCCCTGTCAGACTTTTCATTTTATTTATTGTTCTGTTAGTCTTTTGCTGCAACAACTTTTTTTACCTTCCTTACGTTGCCATCTTTTATTTTTTTTTTATCCTCTTCCTGTCATGCATCTTTCACGTTTTAGGCATTCTCTCATTTCTGCCAACGCACAACCGTGAGGGTCGTGCTTTCATTAGCCAACATCCACAGCGTCAAAGTTGATTCCTCTTCGCTGTAAGCGTGCCTTCACCAATCAACGTCAACGACATCAACGCTGATGTCTCCACTGCATCAAATGGTATCAGAGCTCAGCTCCTCCTCCTTCGTCAACAACATGATGCAAGAAGCGAGGAACGGTCCTATGAGTGGAAAGGCGCGGGAGGAGATCATGAAGCGGATGCTCAACAAGTTGACGGAGATGCAGGAAGATATGTTGTGCCTAGAAAAGGAGGTAGCCGGTCTGTTGAAGCGCATGGATGGGGTTGAAGCACGGATGGATGCGCTTGAATCCAAGGTGGATGCGCACGCAGTGCAATTGAATCAGTTAGGCGCACGCGCGATTAACCCTGTTAATACTATTGTCGTCGATCTAGCCTCGATGACGCTCCAACACATGGCGCGACGAGAAGGCATTGAGGAAACCTTGCACAGGGATGCAGGTTGCGGCAGTTCTCCCCATCTGGTACTCTCCCTCTATCTCGAATCAGTAACGACCCTGGGTCACCTATGTCCAGCTACCCTCCAACCGAATCATCAAGGTGTGAATGCACCCCAGCAGTGGCAGCGAGTCCCTGCGATTGCATCGCAGGCTAGGCCCGAGCTACAAAACCACAACATTACGCTGGGTCCTGTCCCAGGCCTGGGCTCGTGGCCTCATGCTAGGGAGCTCGCACCACAAGGTGGGTTGGGCTTGCAGGGCCCCAATATGCAACCGAATGACATTGAGGCGGGTTTGCGCAGGAATGTCGGTCGCGCGACCATCCAACAGACGGTGTCATATCCATCATGGTTTCTTGATGCATTCAATTATGCCATTGCAACAAATATGGACGTCTTAAATTTGCGTATTGGTGAACCTGATTACTTAGACCTTCCATTGGTAGAAACGGTTTGGGAGTTGACTGCAAATAATATCATTATGGTTTCGGCAATGGGGAATGACGGGCCTCTTTACGAAACATTGAACATTCCAGCAATAATTGATCTTTTGAAGTCGTTTGGGTTTGCTTTTGGGAACAAGATCTTGAGCGGGGATTTCTCTATCGACGGTGAGCAGAGCCACTATGCATTCAGGGTAGATATAGTGAAGTTTCCAGTAGGTGGTCCAGTTTTTGGTAAGCATGCTTGTATTGTTGGGATTCTAGCCAAACCCTTAAGACCGCGTGCTGGAGGGACAAAACTTCAGCTTATGCTTCCAGGGAGTGCCATAGCAGATGCTACAGACGATCAATTTCAAAATAAATCTACAGACTTTGATTTGGAGTCGTCCAGGAATATTGATACATGTTGCTTATCGTCAATGTGTCTGATTTATATGCATATCGTGGTGACAGCAAGTCGTCAGAGCCGACTTCTTCCCAACCAGGGGAGAATAATGCATAACAGAGTCCGGTCCCTACAGAATGACCCAGGCGGTGGACTGGATTTGCACAAATGGAATCGATGATCGGATCCAAGTGGTGGATCCGATCCGGTTCACTGAATCGAGGCACGGAGAAGATGTCCTTTCGTACCTACCCCAGGCGAGCAGGAAGGGCACGAGTCGGGATGCCTCAGATCCAGTAGCAATCAGTGTTTGAATCGGGTTCAAGGATTGGACCCGAGACCCAAATCCAGCCAGGCACTATTAATACCCTGCCTAGGGTTTCGTGAAAGGAACAGATTGGAATTAACGCAGCCGCTCTTTTCTTTTTGTTGGTTTACTGTATCTTTGTTTTTTTCAGCAGCCTTTGTCTTCCTTTTCTGTTTTTTTTTATTACTTCCCTGTCAGACTTTTCATTTTATTTATTGTTCTGTCAGTCTTTTGCTGCAGCAGCTTTTTTTACCTTCCTTACGTTGCCATCTTTTATTTTATTTTTATCCTCTTCCTGTCATGCATCTTTCACGTTTTGGGCATTCTCTTATTTCTGCCAACACACGACCGTGAGGGTCGTGCTTTCATTAGCCAACGTCCACAGCGTCAAAGCTGATTCCTCTTCGCTGTAAGCGTGCCTTCACCAATCAGGGTCAACGGCATCAACGCCGATGTCTCCACTGCAGCAACAACAATGTGCTGTGAACAGTGCATAATGGCTGCACAAAGGTGCAACACTGCATCCCATAACAGCTCACACAAACCAGCCCATATGCAGCCGATAACAGGCCGCATCTATATCAGATTTGCTGACAGTTGACCAAACATATGTATGCATCCCACCGGTAACGACCAACACAGTGATACATACTCAAGTTTGATGACAAACGTCATAACAACATAAAATTAAAGTTTATGACAATCAACATAGTAGTGTCAAAACAGATTTTATAAAGTGAATTCAAACTGATGATGGTCACACAGTAGTGTCAAAACTGAATTTTATAAAGTGAATTCAAACTGATGACAGTCACATAGTGGTGTCAAAACAGGATTTTATAAAGTGAATTCAAACTTATGACAGTCAAGTAGTGGTGTCAGAACATAATAATGCAGGGAGTTAAATCTGATATTCGTCATAACAGAAATCAATTATTTTTTTTTACAATAGCCAACGATTTCAGCATATATATATCTTGAAATTTAATCACAGTCCACAGATATAGGTAGTATAACAGGTATGATTATCATTTTATGATATGAAAGATAAATGAGTTCAATATCAGCCCGTAAACAGTTTGGAAACTTCTAAAAAAAAACCAGATTTACAGCAGTCAACATAGCGACATCCAAAAACTGTTTTGATGCCAATCCGAAGGACAGTATCAAAACAGTCATGATGTCATAAAATCGGCAGGCAAGACCTGATCTGCGTGCTTGGATAACTTGGCAGATCTGGGCCATATATATATATATATAGGCAGCAGATCAGGTAACTACAGAAAATTACCTATCGGCTGCATGTGTGAACATTTAAACCCATGGACAAACAGGCTAAGAACATAAACCTATTTGAATACCTTTTTTTTATCAATGAAGACAACAATATGTATATGCCTAAAAAATTGCAAAGTTTGCTTTTGATGCATAAACACTAACTCGATAATGCTAGCATTCATATGCATGGGAATAACTAGGCAACTACATGATTTACATGCATATTCTCATGAGCATGAACAAAAATATCGAAAATCTATCTACATGCTTTCTTTTTTTTTTCTCATGTGAAAATAAAGTCATAAGTATGGACAAATCTGGAAATATGTTTACATGTATTTCCAGATTTGTACACATGGAAATCGATTGTCACAAGAAATAAACCTATATATATGTATATAATCGATACTGTATATACATATAGATGTATTTTTTTATAAATTTTCAGTTTTTTCTTTTTTCCTCTAATATGTATACATCAAATCAGATTTACGCCCATTTCTTCCCGTAAAACTTAGAGAGAAACCCGTACCTTAGTTTGGAAGTGAAAAAAGACTGAAAAAAACGATGGATGTTCGACATGTGAGGTGGATTTCCTCCTTTCTTCTTCTTCCTTCCTCTCTTTCCTTTTTCCTTCCCTTTTTTTCTCTCTCTCTCCCATGAGTTGGGCTCCCTCTCTCTCTAGAATAACGATTCTAGATAGAGGGGGAATCCAGCCCCTCTTTTATTTTGTTTCTAGATCTTTTATTTTTTTTATCTAACTAATCCTCTTATCTAGAGGACTCTTCTAGAGGGTGACGTCCCTTCTAGAGGACTCTCTATCACTGAGGGTAGGTAGAACCCCACCTCTCTAAACCTTCTCTTTCATTATCTCTTAATATTTTATTATTTTTATATTATTTAATTAAAGGTTTATCTAGAGGGTGATGCCCCCTCTAGAGAACCCATTTGGTTAGAGTTCTACTTCATGTAGAACTCCACTTTATCTAATAAATAAATTCAAAATTTATTTAATTATTATATTTTATTAATTATTTAATATTTAATTATTAAATTATTTATTTTAAGAATATCCCAGAGAGTGTCGCCCCCCTTTGGAAGTCCTCTCGTAGTAGGATTATACTCAATTTAACCTTTTATTTGATTTTAAACTTTTAAATTGGTTATACTTGGATTTCAGATCTAGATCCAATATCTAAATCCATATCCAAAATCCATATGGATCCAACCTGGACCAGATCCTAGTTAATATGGGTCCTGGATTGGGTTCAGATCCATATCAACTTGGATCAAATAGATCAAATCGAGTCCGATCCAATCCAGAAAAGGTAAAAATAGAGCCATGTTATTTTTGAAAAACGTGATTTTCGGGCCAACCGTAACCCGATTTTTTGAAAAATGAAACACCAATGTTCTTAGAATTACAAGACGCATCTAACAATATACTTGATTTTCGCCTCTGAATTTCTCTTGAATTTCGCTCGATTTTTGCTTGATTTTAAAGGTTAAAAGCAAAAAAATTTACAAATATTATTCGTCTCATTTTGGTCTTGTCAATGGGCCCTGGGCCACGCCCAAACCCAGTTGACGTAACCTATTTTTAAGGTTATTTTTCATGATTTTTATCATATTCGTTAAAGTACTTACTCAAAATTTCATAGGTTTCGACCTTAAAAACCATGAAAAAACACACAATATTACAATCATAGTCGCACTCTAGCAAAACATTGATCTACTATATGTTTGATATAGGGGAAAAGGGCTTGCATCTCACATCCATTGTGTAAATTTGTTTCTTATATTAGTACTTTCAAATCTTACCCGGTATTTGTGGCAAACCTTGAAGCAGACCCAATTTCGTGTTTTGCTTAATATAATTAATGAGTTGTATCTTTATTGAAATGTTTAACTAAGCCTTTGGGACATTATTGCAAAATTGTTTATATCTTATTGATATTTTATGTCTAATATGTGTTTGTCTTTTGAACTTTAGTGATCAAAATTCTACTATATTCAGAATTACGTTTCCTTAAGAAAACATGCAGTTTTTATGATTATGATTGTCTAAATGAAAAATCCTTAACAATTTTTTGAAGTATATTCCTTGTGTCTATCTTAATGGCTATTGTATCTTGCTTGAATTGTTGCTAATATTTCTAAATTTTTTAAATTATTGATTAAGGTGCATATCTTCTTTTAAAATTGTTTAGTTTATAGTACCTTTATGTTTGTTATGAAACTTAATTATCCTCTCTCCATATATATATACTCTTGTTCAAAATATATTTGTTTTGAAACTATATACATATAACCTATAACTATTTTTTAACTATTGTGTTAAAATGTTTTCTTTTAAATCTATTTAGTTAGGATATCTTCCTTTATATAGTTGGAACCTCTGTTTTGTTCTCTCTCTGCATGGATTGAGAAAGAAATTCTGTTTCTGATGCATCATATCATGAAGATGGAGATAGCCGATGAAGGCATTTGGTGAAGATTATCAATGAAGACTTGGATCCTTCCCTTTGTTTTGTATTTTCAAACTTTCGGTAATCACACCATAAGTTTGAGGGGGAGTGTTAAAATGTATTGATTGTTTTTCTTCCCTTTGTAATAGGTAATACCCTCTAGGGGTATTTTTATAATTATGTAAATATGTAATAGGTATGCCCATTAGGGGCAGATTTGCTTTTTTATTTTTCCTATTTATGGCATTTGAAATGGGATTGAGCGCTTTTTAGTGAAAGCCCTTATAGGAGTTGGGAGAATCCCAATGACTATATTTATAGCCATCAGGAGCTCCCAACAGCTATATGGGCTTCCTTGGCCCCTTTTGAAATTAAAAAAAAGGAACCTCTTGTCCCTATTTTCTTTAATGTTTTTCTAAACATTTTCTCATAATAAATATCATATTTTTTTATTGTTTTGTGTTCTTTTGTATGACCATTAGTGGCTATTGTAATCTTTTGTATTTTCCATTGTTTGGCTTGTGTATTGTCCTTTTGTGGACTTGTGTTTGACCACTCTCTTCTTGTCTATTGTATGCCCTTGGTGGCTCTTTTTGTATTTCTCTTATTTTCATTACAAAAGGGAATTCTCTTTTTCTTTGTGGACTTGTGTTTGAGCACTCTTTGTCTATTGTATGCCCTTGGTGGCTCTTTTTTGTATTTCTCTTGTTTTCATTACAAAAGGGAATTGTCTTTTGGCCTAATACATCCCTATATTCATCATATTGTTTCCTTTCATTTCCCTTCAGCATTCACTCACATCTCACATCACACGCTCCCCATGTGCACACACCCACTCCATTTTCCTCTTTTTTATTTCCTCACCTATCCATCAAGATTTAGATTTTAGTGTTGTAAGAATCAACATGAGCTTGTGTTCCATTTTATCACCATCAATGGTGAGTCTGTTTTTTTTGTTAAGCAATATTTAGGTGTGAAGATTATTTTTTTCAATAGATTATAGAAACTCACTAACCTTAATGTTTTTACAAAACTTGCTCCAGCTTTCAGTGATTATAGTAGATGCTTGAGGTTTCCACATTCATAACAAGTGGCCCTATTTTTCTCACATCAATCCTCGTTAAAAGCTACTTGCCCATGGTTAATGCAAGAATGTGACACTAATTGTTCTTTGCTTTCCCTAATGTCATTCCTAGCAACTAGGTCATGGAACTCAGTATATTGGTCAACAAACTTTGTTCCCTGTTTAATGTTTTGGTACCTCTAGTACAATTCCCTATGATAGTTATGAGGAAGGAACTGGACTCTAAGCTTCTGTTCTATATGCTCCCACATGACTGGGAGCCTCTACCCCGATGGACTCGGGTTTGCCTAAGCTGCCTCCACCATGCAGCAACCCTACCCTTAAGCCTAAGGGCAACCAAACCTACCCTCTTATGATTGGGAACCTCCTTGAACTCTAAGACGTCTTTTACTTCATCCAACCAATCCAAGAACTCGTCGAGAGTACTAGACCCATTAAACTCAGGGATTTCAAACTTAATCCCAACTTCTCAATTGGTTCTTCTAGAAGTATCATAAGATCTACTCGAATGGGTTCGAGTAGGCGGGGGGGGGGGGGGGGTCATATTCATTGTTGGAGTCAAACTGACTATTATCTTGGGATTCATGCGATCCTCAGAAGTGGATCCTACTACCTTGCTCCACCTGACACTCTAAGTGCCTAATTCACTCTTGGGCACACTCCTTGTCTTGGTTCAATTCATGGACCATACGAGTCAAGTCCTCAACCTGACGTCGTAAATCCTTATCATCATGGTTACGGTCCCTAGCTTCATTAGCCTTAACATAATCACCTTGACCACGACCACCCTGTCTCCAAGCCATAACCAACTACGGGTAGGATCACTCTAAGGTGTAGTACACCTATCCTAGGTTGATACCAAAAATGATGCAAGGCCTTATCAATGGTGATGCTCCAAACCAAACTATGCACGAGCGTATATTAGCCCGCTAGAACAAAGTTCACGAATGAAACAACCAAGGACAAAAACCCAACTCAGGAAATGAGTATGCAACGGAAATACGCACCCTAAGACACTAAATGCACAACTTAGCAAGGCTTATGAGTGATTTGGGACAAACCTAAGTGGCTGGTCTAATGTGCGAATGCAAATCGGACGAACTTATGCATGTAGGATGCGATTTAGGGCAAAATGAATAACAATAAAATTAACAATTTTATATGCCAATTTTATCTTTAATGTTTAAAACTTCAACCTGAAAAAAAAATTCTAATGGTTAATTCTATAATTTGAATAGCCCTTCCTCCAATCCTAACTTCTGTTAGTTCAATAATTCAATAAACATGCATATATTGGCAATTATAGTCAAATTCAAGCATGAAATTCAAAATCAAGCAATCATTGAAGGTTCGACAAGCTTGGGCACTTCAATAGGGTTGTGATGCCAGTCCGAACACGCCTAGGACCGAGCTTGGTTCAGTTACGAATGAGCAAGACACGAAAAAAAATTGTGTCGGATTTTGGGGAAAACCGACTATAAAGCACAAAATTTAAGCAAAATTCAAGCAATAAAATGGAAAACACATAGGACCAGTGGTTAGGCTCAGTCCGGGACTATATACATGGTGTGAGGATAGACTTCACGTCAATTACAATCACAATTACAAGTTTCACAAACAAACACAAGTTAAATGGCTTAAACCGAAAGAACTAAGCCACCAAACATCCACTTGATGACCGACCAAGCACACCGGCTATGGGGACGGATTCCACCACCAAGTTGAGCTCCACGATAGTTCATTACCATGCCAAAGAGGACCTCAACTCAGCAACCAAGGTTGGTAACAACAACAGCTCCAAACTGGACGTCCAATTGAGAAGACGCCAAGCAAGAAAATGTTGAAGTTGTGGGTAGAAAAATGCTCTTACTAGGGAAGAATGCAAAAACCCTCTCTTCCTTAAAGAATCGACCTCCAAAACGCCTTCAAGCCTTCTAGGGTGCCTGAGTTCCTCTTTAATGGCTTCTAAAGAAGTGAGGGAAATGTCTTTAGGGATCTTTAAAACTCAAAATAAAAAAAAGAGTTTCAGAGTCTTTATTTTTCATCGAGGGTGTATTGTACGATATGACTCATATGAGCAAAGAAAAAACGGTTAAGACACCACTATCGACACTTTAATTTGTTTCTTAAGGATTGTCTTGAACTGGAACAAAAAGCGTGGGAAATGGATGAAGTTTCAAGTGCTAGTTTAGTAACTAGTTTGATTGGCCTATGTTGTTGTTATTGTATTAGCAAATCCTAGAAAAAGTCACTAGAGGTCCAATGGGTACTTTGATATTTACAAAGAATGACTAATTGTGCCCTCCCATACAGTAAAGGTTTTAATTTAATGCATGGTTATGTGAATGTAAATACATTGAATATTGAAGCTTCAAAGGGCGGTAGTGTTATCCACTATGAAGGTTGAGTACATGACATTGATTGAAGCTAGCAAGGAAGTGGTTGAGCTTAAAGGTTTAATGGGTAAAATTAGTTTACTTTTTAAAAACATGGGTTTATTTTGTGATAATCTGAGTACAATATGTCTGGCTAAAAGTCCTATTTACCATAAGAAGACAAAATATATCACTGTTCACTATCACGAGATTCACAACAATAGTGAAATAGTGGATGAAACAAAGCGAAGACACTAAAGATTGAGATCAAAGAGAATTTAGCGGATGTATTAACCACGGTAGTTGAGGTGAGGAAGCTAGAGTGGAGCTTGGTTTCATGTATCGAGGCAAGATAAAATTGATGGTTTGATAATGACAAGTAGTTGATTTTCTGTCAAAGTTGAGATTGTTGGGTTAGGTTATATTAAATCACCCATCTTTTGTCCCTTGAGGTTAATGGCTCTTTTTTCTTAATGATGAAGGGTATTTGGTTTATTATGTCCTTATCAACATTAGAGAGAGGTACATAAAGAGGTGAAAGTAGACCGTGGCCTTTTTTTATTGTTGGGGTCTTGGTTGTGAAAGTTGGTGTTTTCATCGGATTGAAAAGGTAAGGCTGTTTATCCTTCCTTAATCCTACAAACTCGTTGTCTTATTGATAAATGAGTTATTGCTTACTGGCTGTTTGTTACATAACTCCTTTGTGGGTAAGCCATGTAAAATCCTTATGTTGTGGTTTGTTATAATGTTTCTCTATTTTCTTAATGCTACTTGTATGCATATACTAGGGCCTTGCTTTGGATGACATAGCGCAAAACCAGGTTTATGAGAAACTTGGTTTGCCAAAAACTTGAGTTACCATGTGTTTGGATGACTTGGTCTTAAAAAAAAAAAGAAAAATTAAATAAAAAAAAGGTCGGCCATTTTCCTGGCAGCCACCTGTCGGAAAATGGCCTGCCATATCCCGAAAAAAAAAAGTTGGTCGGCCATTTTCCGGCCAGGAAATGGCCCGGTTGGTGTCAGCAGGCCAGCCACTTAAAAAATGCTCACAAATATGATTTTTTTGGTATTTTTCCAGCTGGTGCAGCCACCCAGAAAATGGCTTGGCCAACCATGAAAGTGCAAAAAATTCAAAAAAAAATCTGGTTTCTGACCAGTTTCTGTCCAGTGGCCGGCCGGAAATGGCCAGACAAATAAGGGTGGGGGGTGCGTTAAGAGAAAAGAGGAGGAAGGGGTTGGAGAACAGCCCCCCAACCTGGTTTTGGGTGTCATTCGAACAGTACCTTGGGATTGTTCCATGGTTGCTTGAATTGATTCTATGTTGCTAAAGTTGATTTAAACAATTAGATTAGTGACACTTCAGCCACAACATGAATCATATTCCCTTTTCTTCTCTATCTTCAGTTTACTAAGCACTCCCCTCTTGCACTCCTCCCCTCTTGACAATAAAGAGGAAGTTATATTTTAATGGAGGATTGATGGAAAAGCAAAAAAGTGTTGGGCAATATTGTTATTTTGTGTAGCGAGGGCAAAAGGTTCAATTTTTACATTCTAATGAAGAATAATTTTTATCATAGGAAGTAATTAAAGAAGCTGTTTATGGTGGTTAAGAAACCTCAATCAACTGTCTGTATTTCAGGTGGTTAGTGTGACAAAATGATTTTTGTGCCATATATAAAATCTTAGTTATCTTTGTTCTTTTTTCGATGGTTAGTGTTAAAAGACACAATCTTGATCTTTTGCTCTCTTTGAATGTTTATCCATCATTTTATGCTGGTTTATGTTCGTTGTTACTTTGTGGGCTAGCATCTTTTCCTTTCTTTTTTTGTAAGGTTATTGGTGTGGAGCCTTTGGAAAGCAACATACTGTCAGGAGGAAAGCCAGGTAAAAATATTCTTTCATGGTCATACCTTGATTTGCATACGCTTCTTTTTATATATTAGGCTACCCTGCAGAGTGCTTCTTTAAAAGATTTTCTCTCTATCATGCAGGACCACACAAGATTCAAGGCATAGGAGCAGGTTTTGTGCCTAAAAACTTGGACCTGGATATACTTGATGAAGTCTTAGAGGTACAAGTCTGAATCTTTGTAATAATCTGTTTTTTACCATGATGCAACCATGCATGGTTCTAATAAAAGCATCTTGGCAAGGAAGAGTCATAGTGCATGTTTGCATGATAAGAAGCTCTATCCTGAGCCTATCAAAAGAAGATATGAATAATGAAAACAGGTTTATGGCTCTTAGATTTATGCTTAAGATCTACATCATTCATAAGAAGGATGTGTATTTCAAGCTTTTCTCACCCCTTATTAACTAACTTGCTAGTCATAGTAGTGGGCTAGGAGGCTACTAACAGTTTCTGCACTTAATGACTTCCTCTGCTAAATAAACCTTGCGTCACTCTGAAGTATCTTAGTTCATTGGCTGCTTTATTTATCTAATAATTTTCTCAGAAAGTTTCTTCTTTTTGTTGGGTTTTATGTGTTTGAATCATTTTTTAGCATTGTAATTCCTAGTTCGTCTTTTTATTTCCATTTAAAAGTTGGTGCTTGTATTGATTTTTGTGCCACATTAGGCTTACATTAAGGACATAACTCCCACCCTAATAATTCACTCTGTTGCCTTTTGCTATGATTTGTTTTTTATGTAGTGCATGACAATATTGTTATTACAAATTCTTTTAAGCTCTAATAAGTTTGATTTTTAACCTTGTTTTAATCTATTAGTATTTTAACTCAATTTACTGGTTTTAGTAAATGATATTCAGTCTTCCTTATTTTAAGATAAAAGTTAATCAGTAAGTATCTTGGGAGTGAAACCTGATCAGGACACACCTTAAACACTTTCCAATGATTAGTGCTCTTTTTCTTTTATGCAAGTTAATTTATACCTTGGACAATATTCTCCTTATTTTGTATATTCTGTAAACCTTTATTTTGTTCTCCATGGCTTCTGCATCTGTGCTACCTCAAGGAATATATTTGGAATCTGCCTTAGCATTTGCCTTTGATTTTTAAAACACTACCCAGATCGCACTGTTACTATAAGTATGCAATCTTAATTATGAATATGCATATATAGTTTTAATCTCCTGCGACAAAGTGATTATTATAATCACTCAGTCAACACCAATCAATTCAAACTTGAGGTCCGACTGGCATTATTGAACCTATTACTTTCTTTTAATTTTAAGTTCATATTTTTCATACCTCACTGTTTTTGGCAGTTGGTATTAAGGCTGATTCTTTGTGGTTGCTTGGGCCAAAATGGGCTATGTTCTCAATATCCTTAGTACGTCACTAAGCAAGTTCACTTGTTTAGTTCATCTGGCAATACTTCATGTTCATTTCCATGGTTAGGTTACTTTGTGTTGCTAGCGTTTTATACCAAACCTGGGTTTTTTTACTAGTAGTTAGCTATTAAATGTTGAACTTCATGTGTTTTCATAATAATTGCATGCTGGAAGAGCCATCCACCATCAGTAAATTATTTCTGCACATGCACAAGGAAAGTTCTACTTTTATTTCAGTGGTCTTATTTTTTGTCATATTTGCTTTTTTCTCATTTATCTCTTGATGATGATTTATCATGCAGATCTCTAGTGATGAAGCTGTTGAAACTGCAAAGCAACTGGCTCTTCAAGAAGGCTTGTTGGTAAACCTAAAATTCTAAAAAATTTCAAGCTTGCTTAGAAATCTTTATTGCATGTGTGTGCACCTAAACCAATGTAGATGGGAAAATATATGATGATGATTATGGTTATATTTGGTTGGCCCCTTATGAGAATCATTCTCGCACATTTGTGAGAAAAAGGATTCTCACACACCCCATTTTCTCATGTAAAAAAAATTGTGAGAAAGCGGGGCTGTAAGACAATGGATTAATACGATTCATTCTCTCACATATTGTGGGAGTTGGAGGAGTCATGAGTTGGAATGATTCTCATGGGAAAATTTGAAAAGGGCCAAGCAGACGTGCCCTATGTGTTCTTCAACTCAGTCTGTCTATCACAATTTATGTAGACATGTATATACAAGCATATAAACTTCTACATGTATATACAAGCATATAAACTTCTACATGTATAAAGTTATGTGTCTTTATTGATGAGTGCCCCTAGTTTGCATAGTACTGCACCTATCTATGCATGTTGAGTTGCTTTTTTCTTCTTGATATATTACTATGGATACACAGTTGAGCTATGCACTTGATAAACAGTGGCATACTTACATTCAAGTACTTAAAATCCAGGTTGGGATTTCTTCTGGAGCAGCAGCTGCAGCTGCCATGAAGGTAGCCAAAAGACAGGAAAATGCTGGGAAGCTTATCGCGGTATGCTTTATGTATTGCATTGTTCTCTTTCTGTTCTTTCCCCTTTTCTAAAATGTACATCTTGTTGGATGACTTACCATTGTTCTTTTATTTCCTTTAGGCTAATTTTCAAATGCAGGCCCACCAAAATTTTGTCCAAATTAATATGACTACCATAATTTTCATACTTTTCAAGTGACCCCAAACCCTTGCCATCTTTAAGAAAATACCCCCATTTTCCCTACCACCTTGGATCAATTTTGGGTTAATGTTGAGTATGGACTTGAAATTACTATGCTATCCCCGTGACATATACAAATTTTTTTGATGTTCAAATATAGTTATTTTCTACCCTTCAGACATTCCAAACTTTCATTATTGTCAAGTTTTATAAAGGTTAATGCAAGCCATGGTTTTTATTTTGTTGATGGGTTTCGATGTGTGTGATGAAGTCATCAGTATATGAATAAGTTAAAAGGTTTGAGCTAAAATCAGCTTTAATAATTGTTAAGCTAAATTGGTTGTTTTGAGATACAAAATTAATGTTAGTTACCATATGAATTATTTGCTTTTCAACATAAAACTTTTGGGGTGCTTTAAATGCAAGGAAAGTTCCGTTAATTTATTATTTATGATTAAAGGTATAGAGGTCATTTGAAGATTACGCTTCCTTCATCATGTTATTCAGAGAGCATAACCAATCTAGCCCCTGTACTTATCTAGATTTGGAACATTGCAGGTTGTCTTCCCAAGCTTCGGTGAAAGATATCTTTCTTCCATCCTCTTCCAATCAATAAGAGAAGAATGTGAGAAAATGCAACCTCAGCTCTGATAGGAAAGGGCTAAGAAAGCTCTTTTTGTTTTCTTTTTCTTGGTAAAGTTGTGATTCATAAAGTCTCTTAATAAACACCAGTAGGGTTCTTGAGTACTTTAAGTGCCATTTTCTCTCATAGATCAGGTTTTATTATGAACAATAATGTGTTATTTATGTGCTTAAATAAAGTGAAGTATTCTTCGTTGTACTACATCTTATACGACTGATCATATGACCCTATGGCAACAGACGTCTTTTTTGTTCACGATGAAAAAAAAGATATTATTATAATTACTAGTGAGTGCGTATCTGGTTGTGGTCTGTGACTTTCAACGGTGAAACTTATGTAGCTTTTAGTGCCATATGTATTTGCCTTCAAAATAATTTAATCATTATGTTGGATGATTGATTCGATCTCAAAAGTGTTAAAAAGGTCCTGCCTGCAGTGATGAAACATTATTAGAGTACATGACAATTTTTCATGTACATACATCGTAGTTGTTTAGCTTCCAACGATCTCATAGACATTAACAAGGTCACTATGCCTAACGGAATCTAAGATGGTATGGTGGTTTCATCGTGCATTAATTAATTAATTATCACCACTATCTCTATGGACATTTGAGGCAAGAGTAATGTACGCCTGCTGCCTAAGGGGGTCTCCCTTTTGCTGACCAACAATCTCATGTGCCGTGGATTATTTTAGAGAAATGCTATAGACCCCCGGGGGTTCTGTATAACGCTGACCATATTCCACAAATCTATTCCACTGGTGAGCCAGTTTCTACTTCGAGAGGAAAAGGCGTGGGCCCCTGTTTTATCTCATTCAAGCCTTCCTTTTTAACTTTAGTACGAAGATGGATAGTTGTTTAACAACTTACCCAAAATCTCTCTCTCTCTCTAGAGCTTTGAACAATCAGCACACTGAGAAACCTTGACAGCACACAACATAAGGTTCACTGATTTTCATTTGTTTAGCTTTGTATGTGGAGGTAGACGATGATTGTTAGTTCAGGAGCCTTTTTAATTCATAAAATCCTGCAGAAAACAGGGTCACTGACTTGCAGTTTCTGCTAAAACCAATCGCTGCATGCCAACTCCAAAGATTACACCAACGGTTGGTAGGAGCTGTCAGTGCACGTCTCCTTGTGGTGGGACGTTGCAGGTTCAAACCCCAGTGGTACGTTGAGTAATAACTGATGGGGGTCTGCCTTAACCCCAACTTGCCTTTCAAAAAAAAAACTCCAAAGATTACTCTTTTTCCATTCTCAAACTAAGAGCATTCCCTTTTCTTCTTCTTTTTGCATTTTTAACGTATCTCTCTATCTCTACTGAATGTTGATTGGTTTCAGCTCATCCGCTGAAGTCCAAAACCAAAACTCCTTGTCCCCATGCTACAACCTTTTTTTTTTCAGTGTAGTTCCAATAGAAAGCAAAAAGGCACCATTTACCAGTGCCATTACATGCCCACGATTCTGAATTATTTCATGACTGGTGAGTCTGCTAAAGAATAGTTTATGAACAAAAACTAGTCGTTCATGACTTACCATCGAGAGGGAGAGAGAGAGAGAGATTTTGGGTAAGTTGTGGTTCATTTTCCTTCCTAAAGTAAAAAGGAAGGCTTGAATGAGATAGAACAGGCCCACGCCTCTCCCTCTTGAAGTAGAAACTGGTTCACCGGTGGAATAGGCTCCACCAATATATGACGTCCAAATGGAGCGATGAGATCTATGGTCAGTGGTATACAGAGGCCTTAGCGGTCTGTATAGCATTTCTCATTATTTTAATAGGAGGAACAGGTTTTATCGGTTAAGGCCTTTGTTCATGGAAGAGAGTCTTTCTAATAAATAGTCTCTCTCTCTCTCTCTCTCTCTCTGTAACCATGGATAAAAACAGACAGACATCCTGATTGTTGCACCACATTTAGATTTTTAAGTTTTGAAATTGTGGATCCAAATAAACTCCAAGTATCAACTAGGTTTTACATGTAGAAAGCTTTAAAACCCATTAGTTTTGATTGAGATGTGAACGTAAAGTTTAGAAAAAAATATAGTTTGGACCCCATAAGATGAAATTAGATAAATATGAATTCAACACTAAACTATTTAGGTTCTTTCAGAAAAGTGTCAATTTGGATAAATATGACCCTGCAGATTTGTTTAGCAGTCAGTTTGTTAGAGATTGACCTTGGATCGCGTGTTTCAACAAAGAAAGTACCCTTTTTTAAGTCATGAATATTTGGTGCATTTTTTGCCGTTAATTTTTGAATCACTAAAAAAACTATACGCACACTAGATTCTGGGGATTCAAAAGTCAATTCTCATCTAATAGACCATGTAAATCATATTTGCAAGGTGAGATTCTCTTAAAAAAAGCACAAGCTATATATATATATATATATATATATATATATATAGGAAAACCCACAAGGTCGAATGATGCTCGTTCGTCAATGTGTTGAAAAAAAAATTAGAGGCGGTGCTTCTCCGCCGCTAATTCCTTGGGCAGAAACAGCCTTTGACCTCTGCTAAAGGCCATTTTACTCAAGACTAGCACGCACCACTGAGTGTGCGATCAGCAGCGCACACTCTGACATAACGTCAAACACTTTGTTCATTCAATGTTAGACGTATCATCAGACCCCCTTTTGTCAGATGAAAGGCAGACGTGCTTCACACGTCCTATTTTTTTCGAAAAAACTGTTTTAGCGGCCGTTTTGAATGGCGCTAAAAACTGTGTTGTGTGCAAATTTTTTTGCACCGCTGATCGCTCGCAATCAACAGGTGCACAAATGTCTGAAAATCACCCTACTCTCTCTCTCTCTCTCTCTCTCTATATATATATATATATATATATATATATATATATATATATATATATATAATGATCGATTGGTTCTTCATACCCGGGTAAGACGGTATGGACAATCTTAAATTATTATTATTATTATTATTATTATTATTATTTTTGGTTAAGTAGGTTTATGTAAGACGTAAAAAACCAATGGCCCATAATTTTTATAAACTTTATGGTTCTTAAAATCACATTTTTTCATCAAAAACACACGATCGAACAGCTGATTTCTAGCAAATCAATCGTGTTGCACACATCTGTAGGGTCAGATTTACAAAACGTGACATGAAAAATTGAATATCAGCACTGTCAACACTTTATGAATGGTAGAAGGAACCAATCTCTCTCTCTCTCTCTCTCTCTATATATATATATATATATATGTGTGTGTGGAAATGAAAACCTCTCCAATGGACATTTTATTGGATTTTTGGCATTTTTTTTCAAAATTCTGACTGTACAGATGTGATCTATATGTTTATTTTTATATGAATCAGCTCTCGGAGCATTTGATTCCGATGCATAGATAAGTTTTTATAAGTTTTAAAATCAACGTCATACAATTTTCATAAATTTTTGAGGCTCCAAATACTATTTTTTCTATCCAAAATTCATGATCCAAGTGTTGATTTATACTAAATCAATCATGCTGACTGGTAAGAATTTTGAAAAAAAAATACCAAAAAAAATTCATTGGGAAGGTTTTCATTCCCATATATATATATATATATATATATATTAAGAAACTAAAATATGTAAACCATTTTGAACCAACAGGAACTGTATGATATGGAGATCAGGAAGACAATTCCTGTGTAAACCCGATTTTCCCTTCTTTCCTCTTTCCCCTCCCACCATTCCTCCACCGCTCCTTCCTCTACCTCCACCACTGCCTCTCTGCCACCCCATTGCCTCGCCGAACAGTTTCCTGCTGCCTCTGCCACCACTGATTTTTCTGCTGGAAGACCTCTCTCTCTCTTTCTGTAAAACCCAAAATTTTTAATTAATGAGAATTTTTTCTAAAATCAATAAGATTTTTATGTGAATGCTTTTATTTCAAAAAATTTGTAGGTGTAGGCTCATTATAATTAATTATCATTCATTTAATAAAAAAAATAGTATTATACGTTAAATCCTAGGTTGGATCATGAACCTAATGGAGAGGTTCCATAATCCATGCATGAGACCACTTGAGGAGTCCAAATTATAAAAAAAAAATTAGTGAAAAGTTAAAACTAGATTAGGAGTTTGTTTTACTTAGAACTTCTAAAAAAACACTAGAGATTTAATTTTTAAGAAGTTTATTTGTTGGGAAACTCTAAGAGGGGGGGGGGGGGGGGGAGCTAGGGCATCACCTAGGGGTGGAATAGGAAGAGAAAACCCCAACCTCATCTATTTAAGAGGGGTTGATCTTTGTAGCGAGGGGGGGGGGGAGAGAGAGAGAAAAGGAGGATCGACCATCGTTGCATTAAGAAACAATTTCCTATGAACAAAACTGCATCAAGGTACAAGTTTTTTATATTTTTCAGCATGTATGGGGTTTAACATAGGCCAATCAACCATTAAACCTTGTTTTTATGGATTGTGTACAGAGAATCTAGGTTAGATTAATTTTTAAGACAAGATTCTTTTTACGAAAGTTAATTTTGATTCATATTATAAAGCAAATGTGTTTTTCTTTCGAAAAAGGTTGATTTTGGGTGTTATATTCATATTATGTATTAGACTTTTCTTATACAATATGTTAAATATGTGTATAAATGGATCTGATGTATTTTTGATGGATGGTTTTCTTGAAGTTCTTTTTGAAATCTTGAATTTTCTTGATTGATTCTTGAAAAGTTATATTTTGTTATGTGTATTTTGATCCTAGTAGTCAGAAAAATAATTTGGTTTTCCCAAACCATATACTCGTAAATCCTAAAAATTTGTGAAGATATTACATACATATGAAAGTAATCCTAGATTAAATCTCAGACTTTAATAAGTTGTGGATTGGGAGATATGCCCTCTATACGTTGGCACAAAAAATTCTATACTGGCAGTGAGTTTGTAGAAACAGGATATTTTGTAAAAAATCATATCTCCGATTCAGGATCTATGGTTGAGATTTAAGGTGTGTTAGTCTAGATATAGAAGAACACACGATTAAAATCTTAGAAGTCAATTCCTCACGGTTTAAAAAAGAAAATTCATGAAAGTCAGTCTATAATCTATATTTTTCTGACACGTTCTATGAAATAACAGAAACAATATGTATTTTAGGATTTTTAGCTCTATGTTAGAATAAAATTAAATTCTGAATTTTTGTGGGATTGAATCTGACATATCAAGTCACGCACAGTAAAAACTCCAACATCTAATTCTTCCTAGATGATTTATAATTGATTTTTAATTGGAGAGACAGAATGGGACAAGATTGTTCTATGATCAGAAAACAATTTGTGTTACAAAATTTTTATTTAATGTTCTGTAATAAGTTAAGGTCTATGTTTTTTAGGGTATGTGTTTAACATATGTAAGTGCCTTCATTTAAAATCCTAATACTAATTCGTTATGCATGATTCATGACATATTTTCTAATGTTAGGTAAACTTCTGCATTAAACAGTCTTGTGAGTGAAGTGTTTTTGGTTTTAATACATGTGATGGTTCAAGAGGTGGACCAAATGAAATTGTGACATACTGATGTACAATATGTGGGCCTATTGAAGCATGGTGGTTATGCAATCTTTTATAAAAAAAAATTTAATGCGAAGTTTAAATTTTGTCATGATGCATATGATGAATAACACATATTTGCACATATTGGCACATGATGGGTATGTTGTTGTGTCTGAGAAAAGAGAGCCCAATCAGATGATGCATTAGATGATATATATGTTTGAGTTAGATATGGAGCTCATGTGGCATGAATGCAAGATATGGATTTTGTGGATCCAAAACCATTTTATGTGAAAACGCATAAAAGTTAAAAATATAAAAGATACTCAAATAGTGTGTTAATTTTTGCTCCTTGGATGGCTGTCGTGGGAGACAACGTGGTATGGTTTTCCCTAAGATCACAATATTAGAGCTCGTGTCCTCAGTCATGGTAGTAGAGGACCTTTTCTACCATTGAGACCCAAGAATGGTGTGGTTGGGCTTTAACTATTAAGTGTTATTGGTATACCAATGTCAAAACCTATTTCAAATATCCATTCTCAATTTCAAATTTCAAATTCAATTTCAAAATTTTCATTCCAAAATTGCAATTCTTAATTTCAAATTTCATTTCAATCCTCAATTTTAATTCCCAATCAAATTTTGAATTTCCAATTCTAAATTCTAATTTTATTTCCAAAATTTCAATTTCAATTTCAAATTCAAATTCAAATTCAAATTCAATTTCAATTTCTTTAGTTTAAATTATAATTCAATTACATTTATTCATATTTCAAATTCTTCAATTTCAAATCAAAGTCCAATTTTAATTTCAAACCCAATTCTGATTTTCAACTTCAAAATCCTAAAATTCCAAATATAATTTCAAAAATTCCAAGTTTGATTTCTGAATTCAATTCTCAGTTTAGAAATCAAACTCCAATTTCGATTTTCTATTTTAAATCAATTTAGATTTCTAATTTTAAAACTCAACTTTGAATTCAATCTCAAAGTTTTCAATTCCAATTGATTTCAAATTCTAATTTCTCAATGCAAAATCGATTTCTAAACTTCAAAGTCATTTCTTAAAGGATATTTTCAAATCCATTTCAAAATCACTTAGAAAATCCAAATTTCTGAAGTATTTCCAAAAGCATACATATTTTCAAGTTCAAATTCATAGCACAGGGCTGATTCAATGTGCATTTAGGACTTAGAATAATTTCTTAGGCAAATTTAGGGAAAGCAAAGGCATAAATTCGATCATTGGTTCAATTACCCCTCGTACTGACAAGCGAACCCCCGTCTCCCCCATTTTCCTGCATTTTTTTAAAAGTAAATTTTCAAAATCCTTTTCAAAAGGTCAAGTGGACCTTGCGAGAGTTTTTCTCTTTCTTTCCAAAAAGAAAAATGATTTTTTTTTACAACGATCACACCACCTGCCAGAACCTTGCTAATAACAAGGTGAATGGCAATGTAGCATTGCTTGCTGCTACGACCCATGGAGTGTCCTACAAACGCTTCATGGAACTGAGCCCCCAACCTTCACTGGGAAGGAGGACCCAAATGCGACAAAGGAGTGGGTCCGCGCTATTGGTGAGATCTTTGAGATCCTCAAATTTTTGCTAAGAGGCGGGTCTTTTTCGGCACCTACCGTCACCAAGGTGACGCCAAGAGTTAGTGGGAGACTACACGGGAGGTGCACTACACACCGAATGAGCGACGTGCACTGCCTTGGGAGGAGTTCTCAAAGGTGTTCTTGGATACCTATTTCGCACAATTCGCTCGAGATCGCAAGATGCAAGAGTTCTTAGATCTCCAGCAAGGCTCCATGAAGGTGGCAGAATACACCACATGATTCCAGCACCTGGAGAAGTATTGCCTGCATACCTACAGTACTGACGAGGCACGGACGAAGAAATATATTCACAGGCTGCGAGACAGACTGAGGACCTGTGTGCTTATCAGTCACCCTCAAAATCTCAACCAGGTCATCGAGATGGCTACCGTACTTCAGGTGAAAAAAATTAAAACTTGACTCTTTTATTTTCTAAAGACAATCCCAAGTAGATAGTAACAATGATTTTTTTGTCACAGGACGACTGAGAGTCTTCTAGGAAGACTCAACCCAAGCGATTCGACAGGTCGAAGGTCAACATGAACAAAGCCCCTAGACCCGCAGTCGAGACGAGCAGGGCACCGCCTGTGAAGAAGGCTAAGGTGCAATAGGGTTGTATGGGTCAACCCCAGCAGGCTGCCATAGTATGTGATGGCGGACTCGGCACACGAGCCAATCCACAATCAGAGATCCAATTGGATCTCCATGTGTGAAAGCTAAGTTAAGCAGGTGAGACCAAATAGGACTCAAACAATATGTGATTCGAAGCCTGAGTACTCTATTATGAGAGAGGAGGCCAACACAAGAAAGTTGCGCAATGCGCACACCTTTCCAATAGATCTGAAAGCTCTGAATTTGGATCTGTGTAGGCAAAGTTATGATAGGTTCTATGGGATGGATGGACAAGACACCCGGTACAGATAGGTGACTAGTCTGACTGTTTCGAGAGGATTTTTGATCCCTTTGACGACTGAGTTTGGAAAAGCTCAGAACAAACAAATTCAACAAAATTCTATTGTCTTTCCAATGAATTAAGATTTGTAAATTTTGGCATTGTCTGCTAAAAGTTATGATTAATTTATTCTGAAGGGTTTTCAGAAGCTCAATACTCAAAGAATCGATTTTGTAATATCTTGTATTTTAGTACTTGGTCATTTTATAATCTTGACAAAAATTTGGTTAAGTCTGAAAGAAAAATCGTTTGAGGCTCAATTTTTAGACTAAAGTCTTTGAGTCTGGGCTTGACCCAGATCTCATCGACAAGGTCAAGACAAGCCAAACGAAGCGTGAGAAAGAGTTTTAATTTCGACCTTTAAATTCAAGCAAAATTTAGGTTATTTTTAGGCAAAATTTAAAATTTGATACTCGTGTAATATATTGTTGGATGCGTCTCAAAATTCTGAGCGCGATGATATTTTACTTTCCTAAATTCGAGTCACAGTTGGCCCAAAAATCGCGTGTTTTTGAAAATTTAGCAATTTATCGAAATGGATCCAGAGTTGGATCAGATTAGATCCAAGGCTTAGGATCCAAATTTTTATGGGTTTGGATTCTATTTTGGTCCTGCTTAAAATTTGGATTTGATCCAGGTCTTGCTCCAATTTTTGTTTTGGGTGTGGGTTTGGATCTTGGATCTAGATTCAGATCCAAATTCAAGTCCAACATTTTTCTAGCTTTAAATTCAATTTAAAGCCTTAATTTGGGGTTTAATATAGTTAAGAAGCCTTTAGGGTTAATTTGGTTATTTTTGAAAGTTGTTAGATATTTTTAATTAATTAATATTAATTCCGAAATTTGGTTTAGGGATGAGTGGGACTCCTTAAGAGAGAGCCCTCATACTTACTTAAATAGAGTTTTAAAAGCTTTAAAAAGTTACAAAAACTACGAAATATGGAAAAGTCAACATTTAGTAGTATTTTGAAAATTTAGGAAACTAAGAGAGGGAGAGTTTCACTTTTTGGGAACTCTCTCTTAGAGAAAGAGCTGGAGAAAAAGGGGGGGCATCACCCCCCTCTCCCACTCTTTATTTAGAGAGAGAGAGAGAGAAGAAAGAAGGAGAAAGAGAGAAAGAGAAAGGGAAGGAGAAGAAGAAGAAGAAGGGATTACTTTCTTTTTCAACGGTCCAGCCACCTTTTCCACCATTGATTTTTCTCTATTTTTTTATTCCTATCAAAGGTACGGGTTTCTTCTTGTGATTTAAATGAGAAATTGAATACCGATTCGATTCTCATGCCTAACCACGGTCTAAAACTATGGTAAAAACGTAGGTCCATGTGATCCCTCAAAAATACATAGAAGAGGATCCATATATCTCTCTTCCATGGATGCGTTTTGATTCTTTAAACCTTTTTGAAACTGTATTTATGTGCATAGTCATTTTTAGAACTAAATCAGAATTTATTTCATGGTAGGAATTGTTGTTTTTTGTGTTTACATGTTAATACATTCAATGCATGAAAAAGCATGTGAAATCCATGGTGTAAGCATGCATAACTGTGTATAAATCTGTGATTTCATGCTTGAGAAGATGTAATAAAATCTTGGTAAGTATTTCTGATTCATATGGGTATGCTTAATATAGTTTAAAAAAACAATGTATTTTTGTGAATTTCTTTTTTGGTTCATATCGCTGACCCCAATTGTTTTGGGATGAAGGCGTAGTTGTTGTTGTTGTTGTTGTTGTTGTTTTGGGTTACTGCTGGGACAGCCGACCTGTAGTCGGCTGAGCCTCTGGAGCAGTTAGCCCAGCTGACTGGGTCGGTTGGGCTGAGTGGTAGACCCAGCCGATTGGGTTGGATGGGTGGTTTAGCTGCAGGCCAGACCCAGCCGACTGGGTCGGCTAGGCCATGGTAACAAAAAAAAACTGCTTAGTGTTGTTGGGCTCCAGCCGACCTAGGGTCGGCTAAGTCATGTTGGACAACATGACTGACCCAGCCGACCTAGGGTCGGCTAAGTCATGTTGGACAACATGACTGACCCAGCCGACTAGGTCCGCTGGGTGGGTTTGGTGGTATGCCAGACCCAGCCGACTGGGTCACATCCTTAATAAAAAAAAAGTTTTTTTTTGTCATAAGCTTTGTTGCGCATGTTCAGCCCTGACAACACACACAGGCCCTGACTGGGCCTATGCATGTGCTGTCCGGCCCAACCAACAGTAGTTCAACCTGTTTGGGTGGGTTCAGTCCAGACAAACCCAGCCGACCAGGGTAGGCTGGGCATGTTGGAACCCCAGTTGGCTTGGTCGGCTGGGTGTAACCCTCAAAAAAAACAAAAACAAAAACAAATGTGTATATATGCCTGGGTGTTGGATCCTTGTTTTACAAACTTTTTATCACATGCTGTGTATGTGTTATAAATTTTTATCACTTTATAACAATGTGCCTTGTGGTGTGTATGTTTATTTCAAAAAGGAAATAGTTCATTCACAAGTGTATGCTCACTTAAGAAAATTTTGCGTTGATATGAATATGTATCGACAATGTAAGTATGTAAATGACATGAATCAATGCAGTGAATGAAGTCATATAATTGACATGAATGTGAATCAAATGGAAGCATACGATGAAAACTTGCAATTAACATACTTATGCACAATAAATGAAAGCATGTCATGGAATTAAGTATGTGCATTACATGAATAACCAAGTATGTGCATCAAACAACTGATACACATATGAAAAATGCAGACAGGAAAAAAGAAAAAGAAAACGAAAAAGAGAAAGAAAACCATACCAAACTGAGAGAAAGAAAAGGGGGACAAAGGAAATACCCTTTTTGGAGTCGATGGATCGTGCAGAGGGTGGCGAAGAAGCGGATGGTCGATGGTGGTTGGGGCTCCCGATGGTATCGCAGCAGCGTCTGACCTCCGACGAACAGGAGAAGACGACTTCTCTAGATCTCCAACAATGGCTGAGGAGGGAATGGCTGCCCTCCGGTCAGTGCCCGAACTGGGAAACGAAGTGAGTCCCGACGATGGTAATGAAACATGGTGGTGTTCCCGGTCGGCACCCGAACGAGGGAAGGAGAAAAAGAGAAGGGAAGGGAGAAAGGGAAAGAAGGGAGGAAGGAGGGCGTCAGTCAGCGAGGGTCGGCGACAGCGCTGCTTCGACGGGTCTGTGAATGGGGAAGGGGAAAATCGGGTTGCATGAGAGGGAGATGGTGAACAGAAACAGGAAAGGGGATTTTGCGTTAGGGCTTTATCAGGGGTGTCATCGGGTCTGGTTCGAACCCGGTTCGGGTCCAGTTCAGACCCGGTTCGAGCCCAACCCAAGGAACGAGAGAAAAAGGCAAAAAAAAAAAAAATAGAAAACGCAAAAACAAAACCATTAAAAATTTTAACTAGGACTTTTCATGATGAAATGGGTCATGTTTAATTACGACAATAATAGATTTAATTTAATTGAAGGTTAATAATCCTATTTTAGACAAAATTTTGATTTTAAGGTTAATATTCTATTAAATTACAATATTTCTGAAACAAATTTTATGAATAAAATATCCTTTTTACGAAAATATTCTAAGAACCATTAAAATGTCCCGTTAAGTTTGAAACACATAAAAAATGCCTAAATGGGTTTATGACTCATTAAAATAATTAAATTGAATATTTCAATAATATTTTATTTACAGCAATGATTGAAATGACCATTTTACCCTTCTTTGTTAGAAAGATAAAATTAGGCATATAAAACACATAAAATTTACAATAAAGATAAAAATGCATTTTTAACACGAAATAAGGCAATTCCTTTATTTATTTTCTCTTAAAAATTTACATGTTTTACAATTTGACATTGAAGACATGAGAAGTTTTGAAATGATCTGGCAATTTTATCATGTAAGCATTACCATTGATGTTATTAGTAATTTCACAAGGACCAATACGCCTATTTGCTAATTTACTACGCATATCACTATGCATTCTTTCTTTAGTCAAAGTAAACTAAACAAGATCACCAGGTTTAAAGATTGTATTTTGGCGCTTTTTATCATAACTAGTCTAGTACTTATGCTTTATTGCAACTTATAATGTACTTGTTCATGAATGTCATGCAGTATAGAAACACAATCCTAGACATTATTCAAAATAGGACCAACAACAGGAATTTGATCCAAATCCACTGGTGAATACATATTAAATCCATACAAGATAGCAAATAGTGGATCTATTAACAAACTTATTAAAAGCAAATTCGACCTGAACAAGTATACGTAGCCATGATTTAGGTTCATCCCCTACTAAAGCTCTTAATAGGTTGCTTAAGGACCTATTCACAACTTTAGTTTAAGGATGATGAACATTACTAAAATCTAATGATGAAGCTAATTTCTTGCACAATTGCTTCTAAAAATAACCCACAAATTTAACATCCTTATATGATGTTATGATTTTAGGAATACTATGCAATTTATAGACTTCTTTAAAAAATAAATCTACTATACGTAAAACATCTACAATTTTCCTACATGGTATAAATCTAGTCATTTTTTTTATCTATCAACCACAACAAAATTAAGATCTAACCCATGTGACGTTTTGGGTAGACCTATAACAAAATCCATAGTTATATGTTGTCATGATTTTTCTGGTATGAGTAAGGGTAAATATAATCATTCATTTGTGACACTAACCTTAGCTATGACATTTTTTCACAAATCTAGTCACATCTTTTCTCATGTGTACCCAAAAATATATTTAAGATACAAGTTTCATAGTTCTATCTCTACCAAAATGACCTTCATTATGCAAATATGAAATGAACATATATCTAAGGGAACAATCAGGTATGCAAAATAATTTTTTCTTAAACAAAAATTCATCTACCAATGAAAAATCATCATGCTTTCCTTCAATTGTTTCACTAACATTTAAAAAAAAAATAACTATCACTAATATACAAAGATGCAAACTTTTTAAATCCCCAAACAAGCATTTTCATTGTAAAAAGTAAAGAACTTTTCCTACTTAAAGCATTAGCTACAACATTATCTTTTTTAGCTTTATGTTTCAAAACAAAATTAAATTCTTGTAAGTATACCCACTTAGCTCTACATGCATTAAGTTTATATCGATCATTTATGTATTTCAGTGCCTTATGGTTAGTATGCAAACTAAATTCTTTATGTATAATAAATTCAATGCATTAAAGCTCTAACAATAGCAGCAAATTTCTTATCATAAGTGATATATTTTAACTTGGTCTCATTAAGTTTTTCACTTAACTATGCAATAGATTTTTCTTCTTGACTAAGGACAACACCTATACCTACACCTGAAGAATCGCAGGACAACTCAAAAGCAAGCTCAAAGCTGGGCAAAACTAGGACATAAGTAGAATATAACTGGGCTTTCAACAATTCAAAGGTCTTTTGTGTAACGCCCCAAAATTTTGAACCTTATAATTTCCTTGAAATATTTGAAAAATTCCTTTTCTTTACAGAGTTTATTTCTAAAATCAGCGGAAACGATTTCTTTTAAAAGAAAAATGGCAGGTTTGACAACCTTGGGCACGTTAGCGAGAAAACAAAGATTTACCATGGACGATCTACAATAATACTTAGAAAATCATTTCTTCTATTTAAAGAGAGTATCAAGTTTGTACAAAATTTGGGTTTCCTCAAGGGAAAACCGTATCAAAAACCAAAATGTCTAGGAGAAGAACTACGGGCAGAAACAATGGATCCTTAAATCATCTTGCAGTCGCGCCATCGCCTGATGCACCTAATCGTCACCTGTACCCATGAAATGGGTTAGTTTTGCGAAAAACTAGTAGGAGAGTACAAAAGACAGAAAGAACTAAATTATGCATAGATAATTTATGCAGCAGGTAGTAACGAGCAAACTAAGCAGATAGACTGGAGGAATAAGCTAAGTACAACAAACTGAAAAGGGTGTGCATGCTCAATTTAGTTATTACTTGATAACCGGCCATGCGGGTACATACATGGCGCGTGAGTCGAAACAGTCGAGTCCAAACCGAGTGTTCATTATGTTAAGTATTTTAAGATACCTCGGTTGTCTGACTGAATCCTATTCCTATGGAGACGACCGATGGTCGAGAGAGTAAGTCCCCAAGGCCTGATAGGGATACATCCAACTTCTGCAGAAGTGTTAGGCTAACTTATGTAGTCCCTATCCCTCCCCTAACCTCCGATGACTGGGAAAAAATGAGTCTTTTGCCCTTTAAAAAAAAGCCATAAATGGTTTGTCCATCGGAGTTGGTACCCTTCGTCCTCTCTCTTGACGAAGCCAGGTTGAATTGAGTGCGACGAGGTTTCTTAGCCGTTGCCTCATTTTTCATGCTCTGGTCCATTAGACCGAAACGAGCATCTTGCCTATGAAGGCGATCTCATTTTTATATGTGTTTTCAACAACGTGCACTAAGCACTAATCGAGGTCATAAGACTCTCTCATCCAATCGTCGTAGTACTTGAAATTCCATTAGAGGGGGGTGAATAGTGAAATACGATGCAGATCGATAAAATAAAAAATAAGGCAATAAGGCACAACACAATAAACACAGGATTTATACTGGTTCGGCCGAGTTACTGACCTACATCCAGTCCCCAAGTAAAACACTTGAGCCTTCCACTATAACATCCGAGTTACCGGATAAATAGTACAACACCCTCTTCCTCAGATGTCTACTTCTCTCAACAGAGAAGGGAAACACCCTCTTCCTCAGAGGTCTACTTCTCTCAACAGAGAATAGAAACACCCTCTTCCTCAGAGGTCTACTTCTCTCAACAGAGAAGGGAAACACCCTCTTCCTCAGAGGTCTACTTCTCTCAACAGAGAAGGGATACAACAAAGATCAGAAAGTTACAACACTTTCCTATAGAACCTTCAGAATGATATGCAGAGTATGAATGCACGTATGAAGATTCTCAGAATGATCTTTTTCTTTTCTTACACACTCTTGTATTTTTCTGAGAGCTTTTCTTGACTTTTTATCTTTCTTTTTCTCTTTCTTTTTCTAAGCTCTTTTCTCAGAGTGTAAGCAGGAATTTTTCTCGTTGAAAGCTTGCTTGTCTTTTCACACTGTTTTGTTTGTATATATATAGTCTTTAGAAAACTAGTCGTTGTCTTTTTGAAATGATTGTCCTTTTGGGATATGAGAAGTCAGGTCATTTCAAAAACAACTTAGTGTGGAAAAGATAACTGTACTATATTGCTTTTTCAAAAAGTCTTCTTTCCATACGAAGCATTTTTGGAGTACACTATCCGTTGGTGTATTTTAAATGAGTTATTCTTTGTATTAGGTCTTTTCTCATAATAAATGTTCTATAGTATTTTTGAACGTTGAAGTGTAGTTTATCATGTAGTTTTGTCTTTACTCAATTTAATGGTTTGTAGTACATTGAACGTTGGAATATATTCTATCATGTAATTTTGTCTTTACTCAATTTAATGAAAATTAGTATATTAATATTTTTCTTACAAGTCGTCACTTATAATAAATGTATGTAAGTGTGATAAATGTTTGTTGAGTACTTTATTTATAAATGGTCATTTCTTAAAAGCTTTTTGGAATAACATTTAATGTTTATAGAAAGAATGATGACTTTAAGTAAGTCGACATTCTTGAGTGTGAGTTTTATTTATAAATAAATAGTCATTTCTCAAATGCTTTTTGAGGTGAAATTTAATGCTTATAGAAAGAATGATGACTTTAAGTAAGTCGACATTCTTGAGTATGAGTTTTATTTATAAATAAATAGTCATTTCTCAAATGCTTTTTGAGGTGGCATTTAATGCTTACAGAAAGAAATGGTCATTTCTTATTTTAATAAAATAATATTTATTTTCTCAAATCGTCAATTCTAAAATGAATGGTTGTGAAGTACACTAAATGCTTGAGTAATACTTATATTACAAATAGTCATTTCTCAACTAAATGCTTGTGTATTATCTTTTCATAATTTGTCTTTTCTTACATAAATGTTTATGTATTATGAATCAAAATTTCTTACGTAAAAATTTGTGTATTATGAACTAATGCATTTTGTCTTTTCTTACATAAATGCTTATGTATTATGAACCAAAATTTCTTACATAAATGTTTGTGTATTATGAATTAATTCATTTTGTCTTTTTCTTTCATATTTGAAATCATTAGCTTTTATATCTTGTCAAAATGTCTTTTTCATAAATGCTTGTAAGAAAGTACAATTAATGCTTTTGAAATCATGAGTTATTATATCTTGTCAAAAATGACTTTTTCATAAATGCTTGTAAGAAAGTACAATTAATGCTTTTGAAATCATGAGCTATTATATCTTGTCAAAATGTCTTTTTCATAAATGCTTGTAGGAAGTACAATGATTTGTTTCAAAAAGGTGTTTTTGAAATGCTACAATATACATAACGTATCCTTTTATGAAAGCTTAACTTTTTGTAAATAAATGGCTTGTATGATTTCAAAGCATATAGTCTAATATGAAATATGCATGCTTATGAAGGTTCTGTTACATATGACTCTAAAGAAGAAAAAAGTCTTCATCTTGAGGTAGCCGATCTTCTTGGATAATCTTTATGAATGTATGGCCCATCAAGCTTTTTCTTCAAAGTAGTATGATTGCATCAAATGGTTGCACTTGATCAAGTTGTCTTCACTTTTCTTAAGTGAAATAACCTTGCATCAAATACTCGTTAAATACATAGCACATCATATTTAGTCATAATATAACATATTCAGTTTCACATATGAAAGCATATCATATTTATTATATCTCATGAAAGCATATCATGTATTTATCATGTATCATATATATGCATCATGAAAGCATATCATATTTATCATGTATCATCAAAACATAGTTTCTCAACATTCTCCCCCTTTTTGATGATGACAATATATGCTCCCCCTGTCACTAAGCCATATATATTATGATGATTTAAATATGATATCAGAAATAAAAAATGCATAGAAATAGTAATCATAAAAAAAACACCAGAATTAACATAAAAAAGTTTGTGTATACTTCATGTGTATGAGATAAAGTGTTAAACATTTTTCTCCTACATAGGAGAGGTAAGGTTTCTCTCCCCCTTTGTCATTGACAAAAAGGAGGGATCAGAGTCGAAGAGTTAATATTATAGACCAGGTTGAAGCAAGTTGAAGACAACAAGTCAAGAAATGGATTTCAAATAATACATGGGGTGATCCATTGTTTTGAGACAGAGTAAAGAAGGAAGTGAGCTCAATTCATGTGAGAGAGATGAATAAAGATAAAGTCAAGCTGAAAAGACATAATGAGAAATTTTAAGTTGGGCGTATGAAGAGAGTGATGAAAGACATGGATTTTCAAATAAGACATAGATAGAGAAGAGGACAAAAATAATTAATGAGTGATATGAGATGAAAGAGATAAAGAAATGTCATGATTGCTTATTTAATATAGAAATAGTTTTTATGGATAGACGTGAAAGGAAATAGGTCATAGGGTGATCATGTGATGTGTACTTTGAAAGATATGACATTTTTGAAAGAAAAGAATGACTTAAAAAATGTGTCATGATTAATGTGTTTTCATATTTGTAATTTTTATGAGTATACGTAAATATGAGGAGGACACACTTTGACTTTGAATAGTGGTAAGAGAGATGATGAGACAAAAAGAGAAAGAATCAAAAATATATTTGAAAAAAAAGAAGAATTGATAAATGATAGATTAAAAAATAAGAATAGACATGGAGGAGTCGGATTCAAAAATCTAAAATATATAATAAAAAATGTATTTGAGAGATGAAATGAGGAGACAAAAAATATTTATGAGTGAAGAGTAATAATTGTTTATATAAGAAGTGTTTTTATGGATATACGTGGAAGGAGTAAAAGTAGACATAAGGAAGGGTGATACGAATTTGTAGAGAGATAAGAGTGGTCATAAAAGACAACAAACACTTGATGTATGACATAAAGTAAAGTTATGATTGATAGGAATTGATGTTTTGCTTGAAGGACATAGTTTTTGAAAAAGATAAATTATAAGAGGTCAAAGATCACATATGGAGTCTCACTTCGTATGAGATAGAGAGAGAAAAAAAGTGGTACTAATAGTACTTATGAGAATAAAAAAATGAAGGACAAGTTTTTCGAATAATTTTTCATAAAAGGTGTGAAGGATGAAAGGACGATAATAGATTGTACTGAGGATATGATATAACAGATGATGTAGTAAGATTTTACGTGAAATATGACAACTTGATTTTGAAAAAGGTGGTGAAGAAAATAAGAAGGATAAACACTCGATTTATTTAACATAAAGTTTAGTGAAGTGTCTTGATAGGAGGAAAGGAAGTCATGAAAAGGGATATATCACTTGAAAAAATAACATAAGTGAGGAACACAATATCATGTTGAATCTCGGATAGCTTATCGTAAGAGAGGTTTTCACAAGAAGACAAAAGTGATAAAAGGTGTTATGAGATGAGTGATGTGAACAGAGTTATGATAGCTTTACTTAATATTAATTTTTCTTATGGATATGAGTGAAAAAGAAATAGGACAAGGAGTTATTATTGATGTGTACTTGAAAGATGACAAGTTGAAAGACATAAAGAATGTGTCATGATGAATGTGTTTTTATGAGTGTTTAGAGTATACGTGAATATAGTTTGACTTTGAATAGTGAAAAAAATACATATAAAAAAAACATCGATAAGAAGAAAAATAAGATTTTAATAGAATTCATAATAAGTTTTAGTCTTAATAAATGTGATTAATTATAAGTCACTTAGTTTGCATATTCCTAATTCTCTTCTAATTCGTGTAAAGTCTTCATGTTTCAAAGGTTTAGTGAAGATGTCTGCTAATTGTTGATTAGTGGGTATGAATTCGAGTTTAATTATGTTGTTTAAGACTTGTTCTCTTAAAAAGTGGTGTCTAATTTGAATGTATTTAGTTCAAGTGTAAAATAGAAAAGTTTTAAGTTTCGTACCACGCACGAGGTGCTTATTTTAATCCATATAAAGCACATTTTAGTTTAAAAACATGATCAGGAAATTATTCATTTTTAAAACCTGGAGGTTGTTTTACATAAACTTGTGCATTTATAAAACCATTTAGAAAAATACTTTTAACATTCATTTGATATAGTTTAAAATTCATATAACTTGCATATGCTAAAAACATTCTTATAGATTCAAGTCTAGCAACATGAGCAAATGTTTTATCAAAGTCAATACCTTCCTCCTGATTGTATCATTGAGCCACTAGCCTTGCCTTGTTTCTTACAACATTACCTGATTCATCCAGCTTATTTCTGAAGATCCATCTTGTCCCAATGATTTGATGATCTTTTGGTTTTGGTACAAGATCCCACACATCATTTCTTTGGAACTGGTTAAGTTCTTCAGTCATTGCTAGCATCCAGAACTCGTCTATGATGGATTCATCAATCTTTTTAGGTTCAAGTTGAGAAATGAAGGCCATATTTGCAATATGTTCCAACTGAGCTCTTGTTTGAACCCCCTTGGTCAGGTCTCCCAAAATCTGCTTTTGAGGATGATCTCTGATTTCAGCAAATGTTCTTTGATGATCATCTTCATTAGATTCAGCTGTGTTATGTAAAAGAAAATATGTACTTTCAAGATCATCATCATTAGTCTTATTATGAACAGATTGACCAATAGATTCATTAAAACTGACATGCATAGATTCTTCAATAGTATTAGTACTCTTATTGAAGACTCTGTATGTTTTACTATGACTTGAATATCCTAGAAATATGCCTTCAACAGATTTATCATCAAATTTATCAAGGCTATCTTTTGTGTTCAGGATAAAGCATTTGCACCCAAAGACTTTAAAGTAGTCTATTCTTGGAGTTCTGTCATAGAATAATTCATAGGGAGCTTTATTCAACAAAGGTCTAATAAGGACTCTATTTGAAATATAGCATGCATTATTAACAACTTCATCCAAAAATATTTAGCAAGATTGTTATGTTGAAGTATAGTTCTAGCATATTCTTGAAGGGTTCTATTCTTTCTTTCTACTACACCATTTTGAGGTGCAGCTCTAGGAAAGGCAAAGTTATGTGAAATACCATGCAAGTTACAAAAAAAATCATTATCAAATTCTCCTCCATGGTCACTACGAATTTTAACAATTGAAGAGGATTTTTCATATTGTAATTTTTTCATAAAATTTCAATTTCACAAAACGTATTACTTTTGTTTTTCAAAAATATTACCCAAGTGAATCTTGAGTAATCATCAATAATGACAAAAGCATATTTATTATGATTAAGACAAGCTACCCTAGAAGGACAAAAAGGATCCAGGTGGAAAAGCTCTAAAGGTCTTTTACTTGACACAACATTCTTTGATTTGAAGGATGATTTTGACAATTTTCCTAATTGACAAGCATCACAAAAAATAGTCTCTTTTAAATGGTATTTTAGGTAACCCACGAACCAAGTTATTTTTAGCCATTTTAGAGATATATTTAAAGTTAACATGTCCCATTCTCATATGCCATAAATTTTGAGAGCCATTATTTGCTTATGAGACAATGTTCAGTAATATTATCTAAGTATAATTCATATACATTATTTTTCTTTATACCTTTTAAAACAATATTTTCGTTTGTGTCCACTATGAGGCATGCATCATGTTTAAAACTGACATTTATATCCTATGTCACACATTTGACTGATGCTTAAGAGATTGTGTTTTAAACCTTTAACAAGGAGAACGTCTTTGATAAGAGGTTTATCGATATTACCAATATTGCCAATACCAATTATCAAATCTTTGTTGTTATCTCCAAAGGTGACGGTTCCTCCTTCTTTATGATGAAGAACAACAAAAAGATCTGGATGTCCTGTCATATGTTTTGAACATCCACCGTATGATATCCATCTGTTCTTCTTTTTCAATGCCTGCAATAGATCAAGTAGAAACTCTTTTTGGTACCCGATCGGGTCCCTTTTTGTTAGATTTTGGAACCCATATCCATTTTGATTTGGGTTTATCTATAATCTTAGAGGAGTACAAGGAATTAAAATTAAGATTATAATACTCCTTTTCAGGTTCAGAAGAACCTTTGACAAAAGTGCTCTTTTGATTCATACAAGAAGGTTTGCTGAAATGAGAGTAACCAATACCATTCTTGTAAAAAGAGAATTTTTGAGAGGATAGGAGTTTATCCAAATTCTCTTTTCCCTTGGTAAACTTGAAAACCGTTTTCATAAGGTTTTCAGTTTTACTTTTTAATTCTGAAATTTCTACTTGAAGATTTTTAGTCTTGGAACTAGTAGAAGAGATTTCAGAAGTAAGCATAAAATTTTTCTTTTTCAACTCAGAATTTTCAATACTGAGTTTTTCATTTTTCTAGGAAAGCTCTAAATTTTCAGATTTTAAAACTTTATTTTTGAGACTCATTTTTCTAGATTCTTCAAATAGTTCTTGAAAAGCATCTAGAAGTTCTTCAAAGGAAAAGTCAGAAATTTCACTTACAGAGCTTTCATTTGCCATGAAGCACATGTTTGCAGTTTCGGCTTCATCATCACTTGACTCTTCACTGGTGGATGGTTCTGAATCATCCCATTGAGCATGAAGAGCCTTCTTCTTGAAGAACCTTTTCTTTGGTTCCTCGACTTTAGATCTTCTCATTAGTAGAGGACAGTCATGTTTTACGTGACCTGACTTATTGCATTGATAGCACATGGTGTCTTCTTTAGAATCTTTGTGCTTTTTGGACAGCCTGTTCTTTCTCATGAAGCGCTGGAATCTTCGAGTAAGTAGTGCAATTTCAGAATCTTTTTCTGAGTCCTCATTCTCAGAAAGGGTTGGGAAGGCTAGAGTTTTCTTTGTAGGTTGATCCTCTTCCCTTCTTTCCTTCATATGGACTTCATAGGCCATAAGGTTGCCTATTAAGTCATCCAGTGCAAGCTTGGATAAATCTTGAGCTTCTTCAATTGTTGTTGTCTTTTTCTCCCAGTCTGTTGTGAGTGATCTCAAGATTTTCTTCACCTTATCAGCCTAGGAATAGATTTCTCCGAGAGACTTGAGATCGTTGGTGATGTTTGTGAATCTTGTAAACATCTCTGTAATGGGTTCATCTTTGTTCATTTTGAACAACTCATATTTTCGAACCAGAGATGAGATCTTGGCCTCTTTCACTTTGTTGGTTCCTTCATGAATAACTTCCAGAGAGTGCCAAATATCATAAGCAGATTCACAGATAGATATTCTGTTAAATTCATTTTGATCAATGGCACAATACAAGGCATTCATAGCCTTTGCATTTAGATTGGCCATCTTCTTTTCTTCATCAGACCATAAGCTATAGTCTGAGGAGGGAGATGTGTATGGATGCTCAACAATTTTCCATACAGAAAAATCTATGGACTTTAAGAATATAGCCATCCTGCATTTCCAATATCCATAGTTGGAGCCGTTGAAGAAAGGAGGGCGAGATGCGTGTTGACCTTCGATGTCGCGAGCATAAGAGCTTGATGCCATTTTTGTGCCGAAAGACTTGTTATGTCGAAACCAGCAGAACCTGCTCTGATACCAAATGAAATTCCACTAGAGGGGGGGTGAATAGTGAAATATGATGCAGATCGATAAAATAAAAAATAAGGCAATAAGGCACAACACAATAAACACAGGATTTATACTGGTTCAGCCGAGTTACTGACTTATATCCTGTCCCCAAGTAAAACACTTGAGCCTTCCACTATAACATCCGAGTTACCGGATAAATAGTACAACACCCTCTTCCTCAGAGGTCTACTTCTCTCAACAGAGAAGAGAAACACCCTCTTCCTCAGAGGTCTACTTCTCTCAACAGAGAAGGGAAACACCTTCTTCCTCAGAGGTCTACTTCTCTCAACAGAGAAGGGATACAACAGAGATCAGAAAGTTACAACACTTTTCTATAGAACCTTCAGAATGATATGCAGAGTATGAATGCACGTATGAAGATTCTCAGAATGATCTTTTTCTTTTCTTACACACTCTTGTATTTTTCTGAGAGCTTTTCTTGACTTTTTCTCTTTCTTTTTCTAAGCTCTTTTCTCAGAGTGTCAAGCAAGAATTTTTCTCGTTGAAAGCTTGCTTGTCTTTTCACACTGTTTTGTTTGTATATATATAGTCTTTAGAAAACTAGTCGTTGTCTTTTTGAAATGATTGTCCTTTTGGGATATGAGAAGTCAGGTCATTTCAAAAACAACTTAGTGTGGAAAAGATAAGTGTACTATATTGCTTTTTCAAAAAGTCTTCTTTCCATACGAAGCATTTTTGGAGTACACTATCCGTTGGTGTATTTTAAATGAGTTATTCTTTGTATTAGGTCTTTTCTCAAAATAAATGTTCTGTAGTATTTTTGAACGTTGAAGTGTAGTTTATCATGTAGTTTTGTCTTTACTCAATTTAATGGTTTGTAGTACATTGAACGTTGGAATATATTCTATCATGTAATTTTGTCTTTACTCAATTTAATGAAAATTAGTATATTAATATTTTTCTTACAAGTCATCACTTATAATAAATGTATGTAAGTGTGATAAATGTTTGTTGAGTACTTTATTTATAAATGGTCATTTCTTAAAAGCTTTTTGGAATAGCATTTAATGTTTATAGAAAGAATGATGACTTTAAGTAAGTCAACATTCTTGAGTGTGAGTTTTATTTATAAATAAATAGTCATTTCTCAAATGCTTTTTGAGGTGAAATTTAATGCTTATAGAAAGAATGATGACTTTAAGTAAGTCGACATTCTTGAGTATGGGTTTTATTTATAAATAAATAGTCATTTATCAAATGCTTTTTGAGGTGGCATTTAATGCTTACAGAAAGAAATGGTCATTTCTTATTTTAATAAAATAATATTTATTTTCTCAAATAGTCAATTCTAAAATGAATGGTTGTGAAGTACACTAAATGCTTGAGTAATACTTATATTACAAATAGTCATTTCTCAACTAAATGCTTGTGTATTATCTTTTCATAATTTGTCTTTTCTTACATAAATGTTTATGTATTATGAATCAAAATTTCTTACGTAAAAATTTGTGTATTATGAACTAATGCATTTTGTCTTTTCTTACATAAATGCTTATGTATTATGAACCAAAATTTCTTACGTAAATGTTTGTGTATTATGAATTAATTCATTTTGTCTTTTTCTTTCATATTTGAAATCATTAGCTTTTATATCTTGTCAAAATGTCTTTTTCATAAATGCTTGTAAGAAAGTACAATTAATGCTTTTGAAATCATGAGCTATTATATCTTGTCAAAAATGACTTTTTCATAAATGCTTGTAAGAAAGTACAATTAATGCTTTTGAAATCATGAGCTATTATATCTTGTCAAAATGTCTTTTTCATAAATGCTTGTAGGAAGTACAATGATTTGTTTCAAAAAGGTGTTTTTGAATTGCTACAATATACATAACGTATCCTTTTATGAAAGCTTAACTTTTTGTAAATAAATGGCTTGTATGATTTCAAAGCATATAGTCTAATATGAAATATGCATGCTTATGAAGGTTCTGTTACATATGACTCTAAAGAAGAAAAAAGTCTTCATCTTGAGGTAGCCGATCTTCTTGGATAATCTTTATGAATGTATGGCCCATCAAGCTTTTTCTTCAAAGTAGTATGATTGCATCAAATGGTTGCACTTGATCAAGTTGTCTTCACTTTTCTTAAGTGAAATAACCTTGCATCAAATACTCGTTAAATACATAGCACATCATATTTAGTCATAATATAACATATTCAGTTTCACATATGAAAGCATATCATATTTATCATATCTCATGAAAGCATATCATGTATTTATCATGTATCATATATATGCATCATGAAAGCATATCATATTTATCATGTATCATCAAAACATAGTTTCTCAACAGTACTAACATGCCTCGCATGTTCAAGAGTACACTGACGAGGAAAGGGATATAGATCCTTAATAGGAGTCTCGAAAGTGTGTTTCGAAGAGATATAATGTTTTTAAAAGCTATTTTAACATTTCAAATCTTTCAAAACGACACACAACTTGCCTACATGTGGCATGTGATTTTCTCGAATCTGACATCTGATGATGCAGTGTCTGGGTGCTATGTAAGTCACGACACTGGTTTTGGTAAATGGGCTTCACAAATGAAACCATCACCCAATAGCTTGATCTTGCCCCAGATCAAGGGTTATCGCAAAATATATCTGGTAAAAAGTGGAATAGGTATTCCTCCCGAATACGCTAAGTCTATGGCAAGGCAAAAACGAGAGACATTAATGCGAAAAGCAAGAGCCTAGGCGCGAAGCACGACGACAGACAGAAATGGGAAATGCAAAAGCAAAGGACAAGGATCACGAACCCGCGTCCTTTAATTAAAAGACAGTAAGCAGTAAATACGAAAGTAAAAGCCTGGGCGCAAAGCGCGACGGCAAACTGAAACAGGAAATGCGAAAGCAAAGGACAAGGATCGCGAAACCGCGTCCTTGAATTAAAAAACAGTAAGTAGTAATTGCTAAAACAAAAGCCTGGGCGCAAAGCGCGACGACAACAAAAATAGGAAATGCGAAAGCAAGGACAAGGAACGCAAAACCGCGTCCTTGATTTAAAAGTGTACTTATATACGTATATATATATAAATATATCATTAAGTCCTTTCGATCTTTAATTATTTAAGCTTGATTTAATTATTTAAGTCCTTGTGCAACTTCTCCTACCTTGGGGTATTGCGAGAATGAAGTCATCTACGAACGTAGGTGATCGTCGGTTTAGTTCGCTGGGCGCGAACATGCTCCGTTGCGTAACACTGCAAAAGTACGTAGTTTAGCATGCATAAAATGAATATAGATAGGGAGAAAGCTCTGTTTCTCCGCAATCCACTTCAGGGGTCATCGGCCCCTATAGTTCCAAAAAAGAACGGGGTAGGGTCCAATCACCCATGCCGTTAAAGGAGATGGGTGCAAGGGCCATCAACCCCTACTGGATCTCTAAAGGAGGGCAGGGGCCATCGGCCCCTGCCGTGATAATAGTAAGAGGGGCAGGGGCCTTTGGCCCCTGCGGAGTCTTCAAAAGGAGAGGCAAGGGCCTTCGAGACCCTTGCTGGGTTTTAAAGGAAGGAGGGGCAGTGCGGGGGCCAAAGGGCCCCCCCTGCGGCTTATCAGGAGAGGTGGCAGGGGCCAATGGCCCCTGTCGAGCCTCTGCTCAACAGGAAAGAGAGACAGGGGCCAGAGGCCCCTGTCGGTCAAGGGAGGGACAGGGGCCAAAGGCCCCTGCTGGGTTTCCAAGAGGTGAGGCAGGGGCCGAAGGCCCCTGTTTCCTTTCTTAAGGAAAGGGTAGGGGCCATCGGCCCCTACACGATGGGAAGGGCAGAGGCCATGGCCCCTGCCGGAAAAGTGAAAAGGACAGGGGGCAGAGCCTCCTGCCTGCTAAGAAGATGAGGGCAAGGGGGGCGGAACCCCCTGCCTGCTGAAAAAGAGGAAGGCAAGGGGGTGGAGCCCCTTGCCTGACGGAAAAAGGAAGGAGGAAGAAAATAGGGGGGGGGGGGGGGAAGGGAAACGAGGGGAGAAGGGGGGCTTACCTGGGCTGCTGAGGGAAGGGAGGTCGTCGGGAAGGGGGGCTCGCCGGAGAGGGTGGTGCCATGAAGGGGGGGGGGGGGGGGGGGGGGGTTGGCCGGCGTCAGCAAAGAGAGAGAGACGAGAGAGAGTCGGGGGGAAGAGAGAGCAGAGACAGAGGGGAGAGAGATGAGAGAGAGAGAGAGTCAGGTGGTCGGGGGAGGCTTGTAAGCCCTCCCCTCTCCCCTCTTGCCTTTTTATAGGGAGGGGGCGCACACAGGGCCCGCCCCCTGTGTCGCTGGAGATCCCCCTCCCTCTGTGGGCTGCCAGCCCCTCTGAAAAGGATTTTCGAGGGGCTGGCACGGGTTGGATTCGGGTCGGGTCTGGACCCGACCCGGGTCCGATCTCTTTTAAATTTTTGTTTTTTTTAACTGGGTTTTACATTTTGTGCCTTAGGGTTTTGCTGAAAGGTTTTGCCCTTGATGCAACCAGTCAGTGGGGCAACAAGACTACTAAAGTGGCAAATGAACCATCTACAAAAGGATGCTAACCCATGGAAACTCTTTACTTCAGTTATGGAATTCAGTATAGGTCAATTCCTAATTGACTCCACTTTGGAAGGATCAACTGATATGCCTTGGGTTGACACAATGTATCCTAAAAATAAGACCTATGTAGTAAAAAATATACACTTGTCAAATGATGCAAAAAAATGTTCTTTCCTAAGCATGTCAAAGGCCAATCTAAGATTATGCAAATGCTCATGCTCATGAGTATATCATTGAAGCAGACCAGGTTCATGATGCACATGAATATAGATGGGGTATTAGATAACCCAAAGGGCATCACAAGTCATTCATAATGACTATCATGAGTCTTAAATGCAATTTCCATTCATTGCCTGACCTAACTCTAAATTTATGGTAACCACTCCTCAAATCTTGCTTAAAAAAAATGGACCCAGACAACTTATCCAATAGGTCATCTAACCTAGAAATGGAGAATCTATACTTGATTGTGATTTTGTTGATGGCTCAATGCACATCCTTCACGTTCTATTCTTTTTGGGCACTAACAATGTAGGTAAGACAGAAGGACTAAGACATTCCCTAACATATCCCTTTTCTAAGATTTCTTCAACTTACCTATGAAGTTCCTCATATTTTGTGGGATTCATCCTATAGTGAGGTGAATATGGCAATGACACACCTAGGTGTAAGTCTATATGATGTTGTACCTCCCTAAGAGGTGGTAATCCAGATGGAAGATCTTAAGGAAAGACATCCTTAAATTCTTATAGTAAAGGTGAGACTCTAAGGTCTATAGTGAGGGTTTAGACTCACTTGGGAGTGAATTCATAGACAACAAAAAATAACATAGTCAGGTTTGACCTCAGACCTCTTTCAACTCATGCCTAGCTATGAGTGCATTGGACATTTTAGCCATATGGGCTATGGACTTAGATGAAGTAGGTTTGAGTTTGGGGGCAATTGATTAAGATAAAAATGGAGTTGATGATGATGATGATGATAATGGCTGCAAATCCCTATAAGGTAACAAAATAACCTTTTTTCCTTCATATATGAATGAATAAGTATTTGTCCTACCATTATGCATCAGAGACCTATTGAATTGTCAAAAACAACCTAGAATCAGGTAACTTGCGTCCATGGGAAGGACATCACACTAGACCTAGTCAAAATATGAGTTTTTATGAAATTTTGACTAGACATTGACATTCGACATGGACATCAACACTCTTTTGAAGTCACGATAATGATGATGATGGTGATGATGATGATGATGATGATAATGGCTACAAATCCCTATAAGGTAACAAAGTAACCTTTTTTCCCTCATATATGAACGGATAAGTATTTATCATACCATTATGTATTAGAGACCTATCAAATTTTCAAAATCTACCTAGAATCAGGTGACTCGCATCCATGGGAAAGACATCACACCAGACCTGGTCAAAGTATGAGTTTTTTATGAAAAAATTGACTAGACATTGACGTTCGACATGGACATCAACACTCTTTTGAAGTCACGACATATTATACGGCCTAGGATGTGACCTAGTGTTTAACTTTAACTTAGATACGACTTTTACAAAACTGATATTCTCACAATAACTTGAATCTATGATGAACCTACACACCTTACCATCTATGATGCATGAAGATTCAAAAATATGATGCCTAAGCCACCTATCATTGGTTTCCTACCAAGGGGCTAAAAAAATTCTCCTAATTATAAGGGCTTCCTCTCTATCAGGTAAGAGTTAGTCTTCTGCATCTTCTTCCTCTATGACCTCCATGTCATATTGGGGTTTTGTGTTTGGGTCAAATCCTGACTCTTCTTCCTTACAAACTTCTTTCATAAACAAATCTTTACCCCTACACTCGATTGACTTGTGACCTAACTTCCCACATGTGTAACACTTAATCAGGGCACTAGAACTGGATGACCTAGCTTGGGATGAATTGGGTGTGGTCTAACTCGGGTTTCTAGGATAACTACTAGCATTAGGGTGCCTATAAAGTGGTGTTGACTTGCTAGTAGAGGGTGCACGAGTAATGGGTTTCATAGGCTGACTCACCCTAGCAACAACCTTTCTTTGGAAAGACTTCTCCTAATGTCTAGCTCTCTAATGAGCCTCAGATAGTCCAACATTCCACAAAGTTCAACATATATTGAAGTTGATAGTTGAGTCTGTCTATGTACCTGGATACTAGTTGTTTCACTCTTCCTGATGTCATGCCTAGCAACTAAGTTATGAAACTCCTTAGTGTTCTGGTACCTCGGGTACAACTCCCTATGGTAATTGTGTGGAAGGAACTGAGATACAAGCTTTTGTTCCTTATATTTTCAATGAATAATAGGACCCTTACCTTGATGAACACGGATTTGCTTGAGCTGTCTCCACCAAGCAGCTCGACCCTTCAACCTAAGGGCAACTAATCCTACTTTCTTGTTTTCTGAATCCTCCTTAAACTCAAGGACATCCTTGACTTCTCCTAGCTAATTTAAGAAGTCTTTTGGGGTCCTAGACCCATTGAAATTGGGGATTTCAAATTTGATCCCAACTTCCCAGTTGGTTCTCCTAGACATGGCATGTGATCTACTCGAATGGGTTCAAATAGGTATTTCATACTCATTGTCACAATTATATTGATTGTTTTTGTGGGACTCGTGTGATCTTGATGCATGCTTGATCATGTTCTTGATCTTGGTTTAAATCATGAACCATCTGAGTTAACTCTTTGACTTGATGACGCAAGTCTCGCTCAATATGCCTTTGGTCTGTAGCATTGTTCGCATTGACACCATTACGGTGGCCACGACCTCCTTGTCGCCAAGCCATGACAAACAAAAAATAAAACACTAGACCTTACTAAGTTGGGTAATACCTGGCTTAGGCTCTGATACAAAAATGGTGTGGGTGTGCATGAGAGGACTGACTTATCAACGTAATGCTCGAGTCGAACAATACACTAGCGACCCGCTTGAATGCAAGCATGGGCAGGTCATAGCCCAGTAGTGGGTATATCAACTAGAACCTCCTATGAAAAGAGTTCTAACGACCAACCAACAAACACAACAAAGATGGGATACAACCAAGGGCCCTAAGTGAGGTGTCTATATGCTGATATGAGGTTTAGGACAATCCTAGGGGTTGTATTATTTGAACGGGACAGATTCAGGTTCACTCAAGAAAATGCGAGTTTTAGGCAAACAACAAAGCAACAAAGCAACAATCACAACAATTACTATATTTCAGATCTTATTTAATGTGTTTACAGTTCGACCTACAACACTTCAAATGTATATTCTTCAATTTTCAGATCCCTTCCACAAATTTCCCAACTCTGGTTAGAAACAATCTACAAAATAAATGCAAAACAGGCTATTTCAAATTTAGATTTGAAACTAGCAAGCAATTGGTAAGTTCTAACACAATAAATGTTAAAATTCAAGTACAAGCTCAGATCACATTTATACACTAACATGTCATTGTAATCAGTCCTAAAATAGTTCACAATAGATTATTTTTATCTAGGGATTATCAATATGAATCATGCAAGCACATGAAAGCCGCCTAGTAGGATCTAACTCCTATAACATTAAAAATACAAAAAATATTTATGTGGTTCCAAAAATTTACAAAATTAGAACCAAATAACAAAAGGAATTTTTTAGATATATGTGACAAATCTTAGAAAATTATCATATATAAAATAACCAAAATTACCTTAAGATCCAATTGGACCCAAATTGGTCGAATTTGGTTTAGATCTTTTTGGGTATACTTTCCTGGATCGGGTCTTCAATGGCGGATGATCCTCTAACCCTACACAAGTGTTGGGATGATATCATTAATTGCCTATACCAACCACACAACATATCATTCATCTAATGAAAAAATGTAAGAAAAGGTCATCTATATGCCCTTCAAACATTCAATTGACAAAACTACCTGTAATAACAACTTTGAAAAACAACTATCCACAATAACCCCCTAACCCCTATTTAATGATTATGTACAGTCAACCCCAATCCCATCACACTAATTGAATATTTGTGCGTAATCAACTCAATCCCCATTACACCAAGACAAAACTACCGAATATTAAATAAAGGATAAGCAAACAAATATACATCATCTATAACACCAAAAACCCTAAATGGTAAATCCAGTGCCAAATATTAAATAAAACACAATAAAACATACATAAAACATCTACAACAACAACCAAATACACATATTGCAGGTCTATTAATGCTCATATCTACAAAAAAAATCAGAATGAAATAAAATAATATACATACATATTGTTTATGTAAAATTCACCTTTCGACCTAACCTAAGAAGTCAATGAGAAGGATACTATGGATGGCAGTGGATTGGGGCATAAGGTCTCCACGCCCGCCCCAACTCAAAATCCTACTCTCCATCCCCGCATAAGTTTTGATTTTAGCCTCCATCCCCATTTCATGTCCTCCATCCCCGGTCCAAATAGGGCAAGGCGAAGTGGGGCCCCATTTTCTCTCGATCTACTGCCATTCCTAAAAGATACTGCAACCTCATCGAAATTGAGCAAAAGGATTTTATGGTAATCGCAACAAGGGAAAAGGGAAAAGGATTAAAGTTTTTTTAAAAACCAATCAAAAAACAAAAATGACTATTATTAAGCAAGCATGCGAATGTACGAAAAATTGCATGATAAAAATTTTTGCATGTCAATACATATTTTCAAATCTCATTTAAGAGAATTTTGTCTAGAGAGATTCGCAAGCACTTTTTGCAAAGATTATACATTATTTGTGAAAGTAGCACCATATTTGTGATCTTCATATATGAGTGCAAAAGTCAAGGGTATTCGCAAAAAGCATATGTGAATTTCATACAATATTTATAAACTTCCTTAAGAATCATTTACTTAAAGGGGATTTGCACGGTAGCTTGCGAATGTCATACTATACGTGCACAAGTTGAAGACATTTACAAACATTAATATGTGAATGTCGTCACACATTTGCAAACCTCCTTGAGAATCATTTACTTAAAGAAGATGTCATACCATATATGTGAAGGTAATACCTTATTTGCATAGATCGACAAGAATATGAAGGTCGAGAACATTCACAAACATTAACATGTGAATGTTGCCACACATTTGCAGACATCTTTCAAGATCAATTACTTAAGAAAATTCACAAGATAACTATCGAATGTTGTCTATACAAGCAAATTTCATGTGCTATTTACAAAAGTATGCAAATTTCAATTACATGAGGTTCGCAAATTTAGTAAAATGAATTTTGTGAAGTCCACAAAATCATTGTGTGAAAATATTTTTCGTGAAACATTGCAAGATCGGGACAACATACCTATATATTGTGCAAACCTCAAGAGGTTCGTGCATGCAAAGGGGAAAATGTGTTAAAATATGATGTATATATATATATATATATATATATATAGATTACGACACATACACATATATATAATATATATATGTCTATGTGTCTATCTATATATATAAATATATATATATTTATTTTGTAAAACCCGATAGGGGTATTTCTGTCATTTCACCTGTACACGCATATCTTTGATATGCTTTCTTTTCTTTCTTTTTCCTTTATTCTTTTTCCTTTTTTGTTTTTTTAGTTTTTCTTTTTTATTCATTTGAGAGGGGTCCACATAGAGTCATTGGACCCCTCCAACGGTCATAAATATGACCGTTGGAGGGGCTCCAACGACTCTATGGGAGCCCCTCCTTGGGCCCCTTGCTATGTATAAATAAGGGGCACAACCCCATGTATTTCTCAAGCTTCTTGTGAAGCATTCTATGAAGTGAAATATATTTTTTACCTCTTTTTGTGCTTGACCACTTTTGTGGTTTATTTTGCCCTTTTGTGGCCTCTTGTGTATGTGCGTGCTTCCGTGCTTTCGCTTGGAGACTTTGCCCTTTTCATTTGGCACTTAATTACATGGTATCAAAGCCTTGGTTAAGAAGGCTTCATCGGATCCTCCCTTGACAAGTAATACCTCTCCTCTCTTTTGTCTTATAAATTCTTTTTCTATAAATGGCCAACAAAGATGCAAAAATTGATCTCTCATTCAAATTGGATGGGACCAATTACCGCATGTGGGCAGCCGCTATGGAGAATAATCTCAAAGGTAAAAAGCTTTGGGGTTACGTATGTGGAACCATTCCGGAACCACAATTGAAGTTAACTAAATTTGAAGGAGGTGAGGAAAAAGCTTTGAACGAAAAAGAAAAGAAAAAGGAAAAGGAAAAGGCTATTCTTCTAAAATGGAAGATTGGGAAAGTGAACATGCTAAAATCTTAGCATGGTTCATGAATAATGTCGAATTGAAGATTTGTGCAAACCTTGCAAAATTCAAAAAGGCTAATGAAGCATGGTTTTTTATGAAAGGCATGTACACCCAAAGAGACCTTGCTAGGCATTTTTTTCTACAAGAAAAAGTCAGAGCTACCAAGCAAGGTGATATGAGCATTAGGGACTACTATAGTGCCCTATCCTCTTTATGGGATGAACTTGTCCTTCTCGAACCGCAATGGCAAGGAAGTGCTATTGCTATGAGAATAGAGCAAATGGAAAAAGAGAGGTTCTTTCAATTTATTCATGGGCTTCGTCCCGAATTTGAACAACTTAGAGGATCTCTACTTCATAGGGCCTCTACTCCTCTAAGTGATATTTTGGCCGATTTATGTCAAGAAGAAACCTGTTTGGCCTTGAAAAGAGATGTTGATGAAGTGCATGTCGTGTCTAGACCCGGCAACAATGTAAGATCATATAAACCACCACATTTTTGGAAGAATAATGGTGGTGGAGGAAGAAAAATCATTTGTCATAATTATAATGAACCGGGCCATATTCGTCCTGATTGCCCTAGATTAAAAAAGAAGGTGACTTCCGTGGGGGAAACTCCTCCAATCATCAATGAAGATTCAAAGAAGAATGGTGACATAAAGGAGTCCATCGCTCATCTAACCGAAACTCTTCAACAATTTATAAAGATAAACGCCTCTACATCATCTTCTTCACCTTCCACTTCCGGTGCCGCCATCTCCTCTTTTCCAGGTATGACTTCTTGGGTTCTTGACTCGGGTGCCTCTTTCCATATGACTTCAAATGCATCACTATTATCAAAACCAAGTCTCAATAAATTTAAATCATATGTATCCACCGCCGATGGAACATCTTTAAATGTTGAAGGCATTGGAAATCTTGAGAAAACTTATGACCAAAACAAAGAATTTTTTGTTCCCAAAATCCGAATTATTCCAAAACTTAATCTAAATCTTTTTTTCGTCTCTCAAATTACTGATTTTGAATGTAATGTCTCGTTTTCACCAACCCATTGCTATGTGCAGGATCTCCGGTCCGGGAAGCGGATTGGGCAAGGCCATAGAAGAGGGGACCTTTACTATATGGATTTTTTGTCTTTGCCATCCAAATCATTTTGTAATCATGTTTAATCCAAAGATATTGAGACTTTGCGTAAGAGACTTGGACACCCTAGTATTTCCAAGTTGTACCTTTTTTCGTTTTTGAAAAAATTTTGTAATACAAATACATTTACATGCAATGATTGTATTCTTGGGAAAATTCACTCTCTTCCATATTCTCATAGCAATTTTGTGTAAAAAAGGCCTTTTGAACTTGTGCATTCCGATGTATGGGGACCGGCACCCGTTATGTCCAAAGGGGGCTTCTCTTACTATGTTTCTTTTATTGATGATTTTACTAGATACACATGGGTTTACATTATCAAAAATAAATCCGATGTCTTCACTAATTTTAAAGAGTTTCACGCTCTTGTTCAAAATCAATTCCAACACAATATAGCCACTTTTAGATCCGACTCAGGAGGAGAGTACATGTCTAAAGATTTTCAAAATTATTTTAAAACAAATGGAATTTTGCACCAACGATCTTGTCCTAAAACTCCGCAACAAAATGATCTTGCGGAAAGGAAACATAGACACTTAATCAAAACCACAAGAACTCTTCTTGTGTCTAAAAATGTTCCTAAAAACTTTTGGGCCGAAGCTCTTCTTACCGCAACATATCTTGTGAATCGTATGCCCTCTTCTTCTTTAAAAAATGTTTCGCCCTTTGAAAAATTATTCAAAATTACTCCAGATTTTAATAGACTAAGAATCGTTGGATGCAAATGTTTTGTACTTAGTCTAGGACAAGATAAGTTGTCACCTAAAGCTATTGAATGTGTGTTCATTGGCTATGGTCTATGTCACAGGGATTCGGCTAGCAGGGTGCCGCACCCGCGTCGACGCGACTCGACGCGGATGCGGGTGCGGCACCGGGTGCGGTCAACCCAATCCTGGGTGCGTTGACCACACCTAGGATCATTTCAGTCCATTTTTGTTTGGATTTTTTTTTTTAAAAAAAAAAATTGCCCTACAAAATGGGCTGCGGAATTTTTTTTTAAAAAAATTTCTGTTGACAGCTGCTGCTGACAGCAGCTGCCTTTTCAATTTCGTAAAAGATTTTCTCTCTCCACAATAAATGACAGCAGCTGCTGCTCCTGCCTTTTCAATTTCGTAAAGGATTTTATCTCTCCACAATAAATGACAGCAGCTGCTGCTCCTGCCTTTTCAATTTCGTAAAGAATTTTCTCTCTCCACAATAAATGACAGCTGCCAGCAGCTGCCTTTTCAATCCTTTTTCGTAAAGGATTTTCTCTCTCCATAATAAATGATAATGATGGTTTTTTTAGTAAAGGATTTCCACTGTTCTCCTGTTCTTCTGACGAAATGGGTGCGTGCAACACTACAGCTGTATATAAAATGAAATATGAAAAAACCCGCGTCGCATATATATATATATATTTTATATTTTTGCCCCTGCCGCACCCCTGCACCCCCGCACCCGGGTTTTTTGGAAGTGCCGAATCCCCGCACCCGCACCCGCGCCCGCACCCGCACCCATGTGACATAGGCTATGGTGAGAATAAAAAAGGCTATAGATGCTATGATATTCGAAACAATAAATTATATGTGTCGAGAAATGTAAACTTTATTGAAGAACAAAATGGTTTCGATATCCACACATCTAAGGAAGACATCGATTATTCTTTTATATTCGACTTAGCTCCTAGAATTGAATCCTCTGAGGCAATTACTTGTGATACTAGTTGTGATGGAATTTTACATTATAATGATATACCACAACATGATAATACTTCCCAAAATGAAAACCTTAATGATATAAATGTATATACCCGGCGGATAGGAAATGAACATCAACCTGCTATTGACAGATACTCTCAAGACTTCTCTTTAGAAGAATCTATTGATAACAATCCACCTAGGAGATCTTCTCGTACTAGTAGACCACCACAAAAATTTGTGTCTTATGAATCTTTTTCTCCGAATTATAGGGCCTGTCTCATGTGAATACATTCGTATCATGAGCCTACCTCATTCAAGGAAGCTAAAGATCACCCACATTGGATTGAGGCTATGAAAATCGAATTAGAGGCTCTTAACAAGGCCCAAACCTGGAGCATTATTCCTCAACCTTTAGGAAAACAAGCAATTGGGTGTAGATGGGTATATAAAGTCAAAACCAAATGTGATGGGTCTCTTGAAAGATACAAAGCTCGTTTGGTTGCAAAAGGCTACGCCCAAGAATATGGGATTGATTATGAAGAAACCTTTGTTCCTGTAGCCAGAATGACTAGTGTACGAACCCTAATTGTTTTAGCATCCGTCAAACAATGGCCGATATATCAACTTGATGTTAAAAATGTGTTTTTAAATGGAACTCTGTGTGAAGAAGTTCTTATGGATCCTCCGCCAGGTCTTGAAATTGGGAAAGATAATATTCTAAAATTAAACAAAGCTCTCTATGGTTTAAAACAAGCACCAAAAGCTTGGTATGATCTTTTTAGCAAAGTAGTTCTTGATAATGGTTTCTCCTCATGTTACACAGATACTGCTTTGTTTGTTAAATCTTCTAATGAATACATAACAATTTTGTTATTATATGTTGATGACATGATTATCACAGGTAATGATAAGAAAGATATTGATTTTATTAAAAATATTCTTAAGAAAAATTTTGATATGTCTGATCTGGGTTTTCTAAGGTATTTCTTAGGAATTGAAGTTGCATACTCCCCCAAGGGGTATGCCCTATCTCAGATGAAGCTTGCCTCTGACATTATTGCTAGGTCTGGGCTGACAGATGACAAAAGGGTGGAGACTCCAGAAGTGATCAATGCCAAGATGAGAGCCAATGATGACACTCCTTTAGCAGACCCCACACCTTATCATCAATTGATTGGATCCTTAACATATTTATCTATCACCAGGCCTGACATTTCACATGCAGTTCATAGTGCAAGCCAATTTCAGACTGCTCCTACCACTACTCACATGGCAACAGTAATGAGGATTATCAGATACTTAAAAATTTCCATAACTAAGGGAGTATTCTTATCCTCTTCTTCACCTCTTACTTTACTTGCGTATACTGACTCTGATTGGGGGGGGGGGGTAACCCCGATAATCGTATTTCTACCACAGGCTATTGTGTGTTTCTTGGAGAGTCGCTTATCTCCTGGAGGTGTAAGAAGCAGCGTAAAGTTTCTCTCTCGTCTACCGAAGCAGAATATCGTGCGATGACCACTACCACAACTGAGATTATATGGTTAAGAAGCTTACTTAAAGATATGGGTGTCTCATTCTCAACTCCTTCAAAGCTGTGTTGTGACAACAAGAGCTCCATTTATATTGCTAGCAATCACACTTTTCATGAACGAATGAAGCATATTGAGATGAACTATCATTATGTACGAGATGAGTTCTTACGAGGCACCATTCAACTCCCATATGTTCCTACCGAATATCAGTTGGCGGACTTCTTCACCAAAGCTTTGCCTTCGCCTCGCTTCTACTTCCTCCTTAGCAAACTCTCGGTGATTTCACCATGTATTTGAGGGGGGTGTTAAAATATGATGTATATTTATATATATATCTATATATATATAAATTACGACACATACACATATATATAATATATATATATGTCTATGTGTCTATCTATGTATATAAATATATATATATATATTTATTTTGTAAAACCCGATAGGGGTATTTCTATCATTTCACCTGTACATGCGTATCTTTGATATGCTTTCTTTTCTTTCTTTTTCCTTTATTCTTTTTCCTTTTTTGTTTTTTTAGTTTTTCTTTTTTATTCATTTGAGAGGCATCCACATAGAGTCGTTGGACCCCTCCAACGGTCATAAATATGACCGTTGGAGGGGCTCCAACGACTCTATGGGAGCCCCTCCTTGGGTCCCTTGCTGTGTATAAATAAGGGGCACAGCCCCATGTATTTCTCAAGCTTCTTGTGAAGCATTCTATGAAGTGAAATATATTTTTTACCTCTTTTTATGCTTGACCACTTTTGTGGTTTATTTTGCCCTTTTGTGGCCTCTTGTGTATGTGCGTGCTTTCGCTTGGAGACTTTGCCCTTTTCATTTGGCACTTCATTACAAAATGGTCATAAAAAAAGTTGAGCATTTGTGAATTTATACATGAGAATTTCGAAAATTCTGGGGCACTTCAAGAAACGTGTCATTTTTTGTCGTGAAGTACGGTCATTTTCTGAAAAAAAAGAGAACACGAAACAAAGCATATTTGAGAGACATGCTCTTTCGAGTATTTCTACAAAAAGGGTGATATCAGAGGAAACTCAATTAAAATAATATATATAGAAAACATCAAAACAAAAGCATATTTGAGAGATATGCCTTTTTATTATTTGTCAACACATAACATCACAAGTCTTTTTACAGAAATGGCGACATCAGAGGAAGCTCTTCAATAAAAATACAAAATTTTCTACCTGATCAAGTTCCAGAGGAACTACCGCAGGCGGATGCACAATCCCCTTATAAATATACATGCTACAAACAATGAGTGCAAGCTGCTCTCAGCGAAGGAGGGCAAACTGACAGATGGCATGTGCACAGGAACTAAGCTTATTTTACAGTATTAAGTTACTTGGATGGCTTTCGCTGGGGTGGTTGTTTATGCTTTCCCTGGAAGTTGATGACTTGAGATACTCCCGTGCCACTTCTAGCATCAGCTCTGCCTCTTTTTTGTACTGCATGGCATTTACACCTTAAAACATATTCTTAACATTGAAAGGAAACCAATGATGGACTCCAGGAACCTACGAGCCTGTCCCAAGCTGCTGAGATGAACAAGAGTTTGAGGACAACTCAAGCAGGTCAAAGAGTCCATCCCAACTTAATTCAGTTCCAAGACTTACAACAATGGCACCCAGTAACAATTGTACCGAGTGGATGAGAAGGTCGCCGAGTAAAAGGCAAATGAACACTTACACTTTTGTTATGTCTCAGAAGTAAAGCCAAGGAATATCAAAAGTCCTATCCCTTTATGTGAGGTCGAAACATGAATGCAGTTATACTAAGCCTAGTCTTCCAACAGAGAGAGATGCAGGTTAATATCTTGGTTGTGGACCTAGTTGCTGCTTACCTCATGGACAGCACTGTTCTTGATCTTCGATTGCATCACACACCATTTCTTGAAATGTGCACCTGCAAAGTATCATAAGACAAACAGGACTTGACAACCAAGCTACAACGATCACAGTACTCAGAAAATATCACGTATTTACAAGAAACACTCTCTATTGGATATTAAAGGGAAAATATCATGATATATCCAAAATATCAGATATAGCATAAATATTGCAATATTATTGTGATAATGTCACTATAATTAAAGCAAATCTGACTTTATGTACTTAAAAAATATATTTTCTGCCCATTTTAGTCTTAAAAATCTTATATGTTTTCATAAAAAAATTACTTCTAAAAGCACTATTGTTTTTAATCTTTTGAAAGTTTCCTTATAATTTTAAATGTTTTAAAACATCGGGAAAGACCACTTTCTGAGAAAAACTTCACCAAGAAATTGCCAAAAAATATTCATGGCTATGCTTGACAACAACAATAATAACAAAAAAAAGGAAATTTCAAAACATGAAGTTCTGGCAGAGGTTGCACATACCAACTTTGATATCCAAACTGCAAGAATCTGATTTTGTTTCTAGGACCCACCTGGAATGAACCTGTCACACAACCTGACATTTTTAGCTGTGTGATATATATATATATATATATATATATATATATATATATAGAGAGAGAGAGAGAGAGAGAGAGAGAGAGAGATTAGCAACATTCAACCAATTAAAATGGCTAAAACACATTAAAAAGCAATAAATAGTTGCTTCTGGAGGTAAATAAAAGAACACACCCACAAGGGCTCCGCTCATCTGGTAGGGGTAACTTGTGAATGTAATGAAATATGCGAAAATAAAAACAATGTCCTACAATGGAGATTCACATATAGAAAGCAAAGAACAAGTCCAAAAAGGACATACACAAAAGCCAATAATGACTTGCAAACATAAATTCTTATAAATGCAAGAAAGGGCTTCAAGAAGCCAATACTTTACAAAGGGGGAGACCCCACTTATTTATAGGCAAGGAGTGAGAGAGAGGGAGAAAAGTAAGAGAGAGAGAGACCACATTGGGAGGCCCAACAAGGTGTCGTTGGGCTCCCAACGGTCACAATTGTGACCGTTGGGGGCCTAACGACTCCTAGTTGGGACCCCCAATGTGAATGCATTAAATGCATTTTAGGAAAAAGAAAAAAAAACTAAAAGAAAGAAAAAGGGAAAAAAAAGAAAAAAAAAGACTACAATGCCCCTATTGGGCAGAATTACAGGAATACCCTTATCGGGTATGATTGAATATATATATATATATTGACGCGTCACACCGGCGCCCGGGTGTGGTGTCAAATAGGCAAGGGTTCCCTAATTTTTTGGACGGGTGGGGGTAAAGAAGATAGTTCAAGACCATAAAATTAGGTTAGCCACTTGGAACATAGGGTCTTTAACTGGTAAGTTGGTAGAGTTAGTAGATGTTATGTGTAGGAGAAATATTGATATTTTATGTCTACAAGAGACCAAATGGGTAGGTGAGAAAGCAAAAGTGATAGAACCTTGGGGATATAAGATTTGGTATACAGGAATAAATAGGAATAGGAATAGGAATAGGAATAGAGTAGGGATTGTTATTAGTCGTGCGTTTATAGATAATGTAGCTGAGGTCCGTAGGAAGGGTGATAGGTTTTTACTTATTAAATTAGTATTAGATACATATATTATTAATATTTTTAGTGTTTATGCACCTCAAGTAGGTTTAGATGATTCCATTAAGCGTCAATTTTGGGAAGATTTAGATGGAGTAGTACAAGGGATATCTTATGGAGAAAAGCTTTTCATCGGCGGTGACCTTAATGGACATGTAGGCATTAGTAGGGATGGATTTGAGAGTATCCATGAAGGCTATGGAATAGGAGAAAGAAATGAAAGTGGAGAAAGGATTTTAGATTTTGGTTTGTCCTATGATATGATCTTAACAAACACTTGGTTTAGGAAGAGAGAGTCTCACCTAGTAACATTTAAAAGCGGGGTTAACACGAGTCAGATAGATTTTTTCCTACTTAAAAGAGAGAGAAAGGGGTTGTTGCATCGATTGTAAGGTTATACCAGGAGAAAGTGTAGCTACACAACATAGAGTCTTAATTTTAGATCTTACAATTAAAAAATGCCGCAAAAAGGATAAACATATGATAGATCCTAGAATTAAGTGGTGGGCACTGAAAGGAGCTAAACAAGGAATGTTTGTAAAGCAGGTAGTTAAGGAAGTTGATTGGTGTCTCGAGGAGAATTCAGAATCAATGTGGAATAAGATAGCGGGTGGCATGAGAAAGGTGACTAAGGAGGTATTGGGTGAGTCTAAAGGCAGTGCACCGCTAGGTAAGGATACATCATGGTGGAACGAGGATGTCAAATTAGTTATTAAGGTTAAAAGAGAGTATTATAGAAATCTAAGTAAGAATTGTGATAATGAGAATTTGGAGAAGTATATGATAGCAAATAAGAAAGCTAAAAAAGTAGTTCGAAACGTGAGGGATAAGGTATATAAAGAGGTTTATGACAAGTTGGATACCAAAGCGGGCGAGAAGGATATTTATACGCTTGCAAAGATGAGAAATAGGAAATCGAGGGATCTGGGTATGGTTAGATGTATCAAAGATGAAACTGGGTATGGTTAGATGTATCAAAGATGAAACGCAAAGGGTTTTAGTCAAAGATGAGGTGAGTAAGGAGAGATGGAAAGATTATTTTGATAAGCTATTTAATGGAAGTCATGCTCAGGATCTTGGAGACTTCTCCATTCCTTTTCATGACATGAATCGTGACTTCATGCTCAAGATTCAAAAGAAAGAAATTGCAGAGGCTTTGAAGAAAATGAAATCAAGAAGGGCAGTTGGCTCAGATGGTTTACCTATCGAGGCTTGGAAATGTAAGATTTTGATATATGTGGGCTGTAACAAAAGAGAGAGATAGAGAGGGAAATAGGAAAACCTGAGAGAGAGGAAGAGAGGAGAGATAAAGTGGGGCGCAGAATACATCTCCCCCTTTGTATCATTCTATTTATACTCAAAATGTACATTTTACAAAATACATAATAAAAAAGAATGTAATTACAAGTATGCCACCGCCTAGAGGCGCGTGCCTTAGGCGGTGTTATGGATTGGATCAAGATCTGATCCAATCCAAGTGTGTCTTCTTAACAGCCCCCCTCAAGTTGGGCATGGGGATGAATCATGCACAACTTGTTCTTCAAAGTCCAGAAGTGCTCGCCTGTAAGTCCTTTAGTAAACAAGTCTGCCACCTGTTGTGATGTAGGAATATATGTTGGAGAAATGACCCCGTCTTCAACCTTTTGACGAATGAAATGTTGATCAATCTCTATGTGCTTGGTACGACTGTGAGAGATGGGATTGAAAGCCATTTTAATAGCACTCTGATTATCATAAAGGAAGGAGGAGCTGGCAATGGGAAGTAAGAGTTCTCCAAGGAGGTGTCGTAACCATGCAACTTCAGCAGTGCCGGCAGCCATGGCTCTATATTCTGCTTCTGTGCTTGACTTGCAAATGGCCCGTTGTCTTTTGCTACTCCAACAGACGAGATTGGAGTCAAGAAAAACACAATAACCCGAAACAGACCGTCTCTCATCTGGATCACCCCCCCAGTCAGCATCAGTATAGGTATAAAGATGATGTCCATCCAAGACATTTGAGGACCTTGTGTAAACGAGACCATCTCCAATAGTAGCTTTGAGATAGCGTAAAATCCGCTTAACTGCTTCCATATGCTCTTCTGTGGGAGCATGCATGAATTGAGAGACCTGGTTCACTGCATATACTATGTCAGGACGGGTAAAAGTGAGGTATTGCAACATGCCAACAATACTTCGATAAAACCGAGGATTAGGATATGCATCACTTCCATCAAGAGCACGCAACTTGGAGTTAAGAACACTGGGAGTATTTATGGGTTTGCACTGCGACATCCCTGCCTTGTTTAATATGTCAAGAGCATACTTATGTTGAGTGAGAGTCATCTCATTATCCTTTCTATCAAGTTCAACCCCCAAGAAGTATCGTAGCTCGCCAAGATCTTTCATTTTAAAAGCCTCTTGTAGGACCTCTTTAACATGAGCGATATGAGAGGAAGAGTTTCCTGTGAGTACTATATCATCCACATATATGAGAAGCCAAGTTACAGTTTCACCTGACCGATATAAGAATAAAGAATGATCAAGAGCGCTTCGAGTGAAACCAGCCTGCTGAATATGGAGAGAGAACCTGTCAAACCATGATCTAGATGCTTGTTTGATCCCATATAATGACTTCTGTAGTTTGCAAACCCATTGAGTAGGATCACTTGATGCATACCCTGGAGGTTGCTCCATATATACTTCTTCTTTCAAATAGCCATGAAGAAATGCATTCTTCACATCCAACTGATATAAAGGCCATCCATGTGACACTGCCAGTGAAAGAATAACTCGTATTGTCCCCATCTTGACAACTGGACTGAAAGTTTCATCATAATCCTCACCATACTGTTGAGTGAATCCTCTGGCAACAAGACGGGCTTTGTATCGATCAACACTGCCATCGGGTTTATATTTAATCTTATAAACCCATTTTGAACTCACTACATTTTTCCCGTCTGGTCGAGGAACAAGAGCCCAAGTTTGACATTCATGCAAGGCAGACATCTCCTCATTCATGGCATCAATCCAACGTCTATCTTGAGAGGCTTGATCATAACTCTTGGGCTCCTCATTTTTGTTCACCTCTGTCATAAAGATCTGAAAATCTAAAGAAAAATTGTCATAGCTGACCCACCTGTCAATTGGATGTCTCACCCGTTCTGATCTGCGTGGAAGAACATCGGTTGTGTCTGAAGCACGGATAGAGGGAAGCCTTCTACTATAAGTCATCCCTGAAAAATAACCAGATGGTCGAGGATCACATGTGGATGGTTCTAAATCAACTTGGGATGAGGCAATGGAAGTGTCATGACATATTGGAGCCGAAGATTGATGTGGATCACCCTGTGGAGATAAGATTTCAGCACTAAGCCATGGATCATAAGACTGAGGATCAGCATTGGATTCCACAAGTGTGTCTGTCGAGTCCTTGAATCTGAGTTCATCAAAAACAACATGACGGGAAATGTGTACACGCCCAGTTTTGGGATTGTAACATCTATACCCTTTATAACTGTCAGAATAACCAATAAATCTGCACATAATAGCCCGATCCTGAAATTTGTTTCGTAAAGAGACATCAACATGAACATAACAAATACACCCAAAAACCCGCAACACATTGTAATCAGGGTGTTCATGATGTAAAAGGAAATATGGAGAGTTTCCTTCAAGTAATGACAATGGCAAACGATTGATGATATATACGGCAGTATGGAAAGCTTCAGTCCAAAGAGTCATGGGGATGCCAGTATTATGTAACATGCTTAAAGCAGATTCAACTATATGTCTGTGTTTTCTCTCTGCTATGCCATTTTGTTGAGGTGTATGTGGACAGAAAATCTGTCTAGTGATCCCATGATTTAGTAAGTACTCAGTAAATTCTTTTGAGATAAATTCTCCCCCACCATCACATTGGAAATGCACAATATTAGAGGAGTATTTGTTGCGGACTAAGGCATGAAATTGAGTAAACAAGTGAAACACTTCGGATTTATGCTTCATAAAATAAATCCAAGTGTATCGAGAGTAAGAGTCAATGAAAACAACATAATATTTGCTCCCAGAAGAAGAAGAAAGAGGAGCTGGTCCCCAAACATCAGAATATATTGTCTCAAATAATTTGGAAGCTCGTTTATTTATCAACTGAAAAGGCAAGGCATGACTCTTACAAATATGACAATTAGAGCACATGTCTGACTCATTGGCAGGACTCAGACTGGACTTGGGGATGAACCCATTCTTAACAAGATCACGAATAAAAGAATGACTGCAATGACCTAAACGGCCATGCCAAATGAATGACCTATCATACTCTGTTAAAGCAACAGGATGAGGACTAGGAGAAGACGGAACAAAGACACTTGACGCAGACATTGTTGGAGCTTCCTCAAGAACGTACATGTTGCCCTTGCGAACACCCTCAGCGAATGTCTTCTTGGTTCGAGCATCCTTGACATAAACAGAAGATGGAGTAAATTCAACAGAGGAATTAGAATCATCAATAAGCTTAGAGACAGAAATAATATTTTTCTTGATATTTGGAACAACTAGAACATTTTTCAAGGGTAAAGAACAGTGAGACAAAGACACTTGTGCATTTCCAATGTGGGATATCTTATGATGGGATCCATCTCCTGTAACAACTGAGCCTTGAGCTAAATAAGGGAGAGCACTAGAAAGTTTACCTGCATTATCAGTCACATGAGTTGCTGCACCAGAGTCCACATACCAAGTTCCTTCCTCATTCTGTTTAAAATTGATCTTGGACATAGCAGTCATAAGAATTTGTTGCACATCTGGAGGAATATGGTTGCCTGGCACATGTGAACTCGTCTGCGTGTTATCGCGTCGAACCCCTTTGCCTTTGTTCTGCGGATTGTGCCAACACTCAGACTTTACGTGTCCCTTTTTGTTACAATAAAAACAAGTAGGGATCCTCCGTGGGATATTGCCCTGTGTGGTAGCCTGAGGAGTAGGAAGGATTCCTCTTCCCGTCCCTGGTTGCACATGGAACCCTCTAGCACGATTCCCTGGATGAGAATAAGTGTTTGTAACAAGAACATTGTGTTGACCATGCGGCAATAAGTCCTGACGTTGCAATCGGCTGGCTTCATGTTGAAGCAGTTTTGCCTTGAGATCTTCAAATGAGGGAAGGGAAGGCAACACCTCTAAAGCAGTACAGAAGACATCGAAATCAGGTCCCAACCCACTTAGGACTTGTTGAACTTTGTCTTTATCGTTAATAGGGTGTCCCACAATGGCCAGTTGATCGCTAATATTCTTCAGTTCAGTCATAAACTCCAAAACTGATCTAGTACCACGCTTGCAATCTTGAAATTGCCTCTTAAGTTGAAGAAATCGGGCTTCAAAAATTTGGGAATATGTTGTGGCTAAGGCCTGCCACAACTCCATTGCAGTGAGATCATCATCAATCCCTGCAAGCACTTCATCTGAAAGGGTTGATGTAATATAAGCAACAAGAGCTTGATCATGTGCCGTCCATGTATCATAATCCGGATTAGGCTCAGTTAATGTGCTTTCAACTTCCCCGGCAGCATTCTTCACATCAGTCACATTGAACTCAGGTGGTGCAGGAAGAGAGCCATCAATGTGGCCATAAAGCCGATGACTCTTGATAAAGGGGATGATTTGACGTTTCCACGTCAAATAATTGGTTTGATTGAGTTTTTGAGAGATAAGTTGAGAAAGAAAGCTGGAAGAGAGGGCAGCCATAGAGGGATTTAAGGTAAAATTAGACGAATTTGGGATTTAGGGCAAGATTAGGGCAAAATTTGAGAAAATTAGGGGCGGATTGAAAATTAGGGCAGAAATTAGGGCACAGTAGAGACAAAAACAGATGGTGTTTTCGGAGTAAAAGGAGATCTTCACGGTAAGAAAGAAGAGAAATAGGGTTATTTGGGAGAAAGAGGGATTCACGGCAAGAAGGAGAGAGGTTTAGGGATTTTGGGAGAGAGGAACTTACGATCAAGAGAGAGATCCCGCACGATATGTCTTCAGCCCGAACCTGGCTTTGATACCATGTAAGATTTTGATATATGTGGGTTGTAACAAAAGAGAGAGATAGAGAGGGAAATAGGAAAACCTGAGAGAGAGGAAGAGAGGAGAGATAAAGTGGGGCGCAGAATACATCTCCCCCTTTGTATCATTCTATTTATACTCAAAATGTACATTTTACAAAATACATAATAAAAAAGAATGTAATTACAAGTATGCCACCGCCTAGAGGCGCGTGCCTTAGGCGATGTTATGGATTGGATCAAGATCTGATCCAATCCAAGTGTGTCTTCTTAACAGGAAATGCTTGGGAGAGAAAGGTTTAGAATGGTTGACAAATCTTTTTAACAAGATTTAGTGAACAAATAAGATGCCTAATAAGTGGAGGAAGAATACTTTGGTGTCTTTATATAAGAATAAGGGTGATATACAAGATTGCACAAACTATCGTGGTATAAAACTCATGAGTCATACTATGAAACTTTAGGAGAGAGTGATTGAGTATAGGTTGAGAAAGGTTGTCATGATATCGGAGAATCAATTTGGTTTTATGCCTGGAAGATCAACTATGAAAGCTATACATCTTCTTAGACAACTTATTGAGAGATATATAGAGAGAAACAAAGATTTGCATATGGTTTTTATTGATTTGGAGAAGGCATACGATAGAGTACCTAGGAATGTTCTCTGGTGGACAATGATGAAGAAAGGTGTTTCTCTCAAGTACATTAGTATAATTAAAGATATGTACGAAGGAGTAGTAACCAATGTCCGCACTTGCGGAGGGGTGACAACCAATTTTCCTATAACGGTTGGGTTACATCAAGGATCTGCTTTAAGCCCTTTCCTATTTCCTATAGTGCTGGATGAGCTTACGAGATCAATTCAAGAAAATGTGCCGTGGTGTATGTTGTTTGCTGATGATATTGTTTTGATTGATGAGTCTAGAGTTGGGGTTAATGCTAAGTTAGAATTATGGAGACAAGCATTGGAAGCAAGAGGTTTTAAGTTGAGCAAGAGTAAGACAGAATATATGGAATGTCGGTTTAGTAAGCAACAAAGTAGTGATAGGAGTGTAGTGAAGCTTGGTGAGCAAGAAATCCTAGAGGATGATTGTTTCAAATATTTGGGATCTATCATTCAAAAGTATGGAGAAATTGATGGAGATGTAAATCATAGGATAAAGGTTGGGTGGATGAAATGAAAAAGTGCAACTGGAGTGTTGTGCGATCGTAGAATGCCATTGCGGTTGAAGGAAAAGTTTTATAGGACGACTATTAGGCCCGCTTTACTATATGGTACAGAATGTTGAGCTGCCAAAAGACATCATATTCAAAAAATGAGTGCAGCTGAAATGCGTATGCTTTGATGGATGTGTGGAAATACAATAAAATATAAGATTCGGAACAAGGAGATACGTAAGAAGGTAGGTGTTGCATCCATTGAAAATAAGATGAGAGAGAATCGTTTACGATGGTTTGGACATATTCGACGAAGGCCTAATGATGCTCTAGTTAGAAGGATGGGAAAATGGGAAAATATATTAGTTAAAAGAGGTCGGGGTAGGCCTAGGAAGACTTGGATGAAGATGATAGGAAAGGATATAAATGCTTTGAACCTCACCGAGGACATGGCATTGGATAGAAATGATTGGAGGAGAAGGATTCATGTGGAGGACCCAGAATGATTTTCTTTTTTGGTTCATATCGCCGACCCCAATTGTTTTGGGATGAAAGCGTAGTTGTTGTTGTTATTGATTACATGTATTTTAACAGTGAATGCCACCAAGTTGACAGGATCATAGAAGTTTAAAACCCATGGGTGGCGTCCCTTGCCACAAGGTCGAAGTTGGGCTGGTGTTATCATCACAAAATTTTTCTCCCTCCCTCTGCGAGAGTGAGAGAAACGATCCCGCGAGTCAAACTTGACCAAAGTTTTGAAAATTGGTTTTGAAAATTACTCGGCCCCGTTTTGAAAAATTGCGGAAAAATTCTGTAGAATGGGATCCGCCTGTCGGTACGAAGTTCAACCGTTCCTGGCGCCTTTACCAGGGGTAATTGAACCAAGGATCAAATGTGTGCTTTGACTAAGTTAAATTATCTAAATTATGATCTATTTTCCTAGAATGCACAAAAAATTAGGCATGTGCTATGAAATTTTGAAAAGATGCAAGTTTGAAAAATATGATGTTTGCTTGAAAAATTGGAAAATGCTTGGAAAAATGCTTGAAAATGGAATTCCTGGAAAAATCTTTGAATTTCATTGGAAATCAGAAACTTGCATTGGAAAATGAATTCTCAAGAAAACTTGAACTTTGGGAAAATCGATTTTGAGATTTGGATTGCTTTTCTGAGGAAATGGATTTGAGAATTCTGAGAAAATCAGGAAGTTCATTAGAAAATGGTTCTTGAAATAGAAAATGGGTTCTCAGGAAAACTTGGGTTCTGAGAAAATCGATTTTTTGGAATTTGTATTTGAAATGAAAATAAATTTCTGAAGGAGATTTGAGAATTTTGAGAAACCAACCTCTGAAATAATCCCAGGAACTTTGGAAAAATCGATTTTGGGATTTGAAAATGAAATTGAGAATGTGGAAATCTTGGAAAATCATGATTTTGAACTTGGAAAATACTTTGAAATCTCATTTGAAAATTCAGAATTCTGAGAAAATCAAATCCTGAGAAAGACTTAGAAATTTTTGGGAAAACTGATTTTTCTGAAAGGAAATTGGGAAAAGAGTTTGAAAATGATGCAAATTGAATGAATGAATATGAATTTGAAAGATATTTTATTGAGGAATTGAGAAAATCCTTTTGAGTTTTGAGAAATGCAGTACATTTTGAAGTTAGTCTAATAGTGTAGGCTGAATGTAGCTAATACGAAGATCATAAATCTAGGTTTTATTCGTATTCTGACTATGGCCAAAAATACAAACTCCACTAAGTTTATAAACTCCATAAGAGCTTGTGCACGTGCCATTCGTGTCAACCACAGTGATTTTGGAAAATGTGCATATGCATCATATATCAGATATTAAAAATTTGCAAGAATTAAACTATATGCAATGCAGTCCTATTCTAAGCTAAAAAGTAACTCTTATTCCAAATATTACATTGCTTTTTACATTGAATTGAATAAAGAAAAGAAATAAAATAACTAAATCTTCTTCTTGAATGTTCCTGCAAAACTAGAAAACAATATTAGCACAAAAATGTAGGTTTTTTTGAATGTATCCGAAAACATGGGAAATTATCAGATATTATTCAGACATAAACCCAAATTCATACTCCCTTTTATATAAACATGAAAAATAAGGAAAAAATTTCGAAAATAAACTTGGAAATTCGAAATTGGGGTCAAAATGACCAAAATGCCCCTGATGACCTTAAAATTAGGGTTTTCTGAGAGAATTCTTGTAAATTTTGGAAATTTGAAAATCCAATAAAATAAAATTAAACATAATATGATGAAATATGATGATATGCATGAAAATTTGGAAAATTGAAGTTTGTAATTTCGAAATTTAGGTCAAAATGACCAAAATGCCCCAGACAACAAGACTATGGCCTTAAAACTAGGGTTTTCTGAAATAAATTTTGCAAAAATGAGAAATTGAAATGCAAATGACATTGAAATTAACCCTAATATGACATGACATGCTTATTTACATGATAAAAACCCTAAAATGGCAAAAATATCATAAATTATCGAATTTAACTTGATTTTCGCATGATTTTCGCTTTTGAATTTAAAAATAAACTAACATGCAAAGCAAATGAACTTGAAATTGAGTCAAATTTGGCATAGACACTTAGACTAACCCTAAAAACAGAATAAAGCTCAAAAATCTATTTTTTTGTTATTTTTTTAATGTAGAAAATAACTAAAAATCCTGAAAAATCAAGATTTTGCCTAAAATATTGATTGTAAATGGGATTTAGCGTACTAAACTTCCATAAAAATTTCCCAAATTTTATGGGGTGACAGAGAAAAGTTAGGCAAAGATTTTTGCCTTTTACAAATTCTGGTTTTGACCTATGGTCGGAGCTTGACAGCTCCGGCAAGTCAGATCGGAATCCGGCGACTCTAGGACTTAGGGCAGACAGACAGGTTTCGGAAAAAATTATGGAAAAAATAGTAGACAAATGAGAAAATGGTTGAAATTCTGGGAAAATGTCCCTGACAAATAGAGGAAAATTTCCTCTTTTTATAGTATTGGGATTTGGATTACGGTTTGAGAGAGAGCACACGATTATCAGAGACCTGGATCTCTGAAATTCTCAGACACGAGAATCTGTCAGACAGAAAAAATAATTCCGGGAAAAATATTTAAACTTTTCCAAAAATTCCCAAATTTTGGGAAATGAGAGAGGAATGGGTTAGGAACAACTTTCATGTTGAAAGTTTTGCCAGACAGCCTATGGGTTGGACGGACACAGTAGGTTAGGGTAGGTCTAGACCCTGACAAAGAAAAAATGAGATTTTTCCAGAGGTTTGAGAAAATTGATTTTTGAAAAAACCTAAATCTCACTGGAAAATTCTAAAAATTTATTGGGAAACAATAGGTTCTAATAAAAACTCATGGTATTTTTTTGAGGGAATTTCGGATCGTCCATCTAGGAGATCTCGGAAGTTTTTGTCTGCTAAAACTGAATTTGGAGTTTCCAGGAGGGTAGAAGACCCGGTTTGAGATCCGATTTTTAGAATGGGGTTACAAAACCCAAATTGATCTAGTTTTTTTACAGAGGATCAGAGAGATATATAGATGCATTTAGTATGAAATTATCAGTATTTATGAGCGAGCAATCAAACATGAAATGCCGACTAGATTAGACACCAGAATTAACCCCTACAAACTAAAAGATACATATTAATGAAATTAAACAAGATACTTATAAAACAATAACATAAACTAAGTATGATATCTAGAGTATGTAATCTATATGAAAACAATGATAAAATAACAGAAAATCAGGGAGATATGAATTTTTATATTTATATTAGCTATTGAAATGAGGGATTCAATCCATTTGAACGGATGAATCGCCTCATTCGTATAGCTTTGTCATACCAACATTTCACATGGCTTAAACCCATAAAGCAAGGTCTGAACCCAATTTTAATTTTGATTTCTCACTATATTCATAACACAATACCGAAGAACCTTATATTATTATTCAGCAAGAAAACAATAATCAAAACAATGAAAGAATCAGTATTTACCTTAGGAAGGGTGGCCTTACTTGAACCGGCTGAAGGAACAGGCTATGGAGCGTTGGCTGGAGGTCTTGGAAGAGCTGGACTTGCTACAATGGATGATGGGAGAAGGCTGTGCATGAAAAGGAGTCGCTGCCGAGGCTGAAGGTGGCGCTGTAGTGGTGGTTTGCGCCGGTGGCTGCTGCTAGCTGGAAGTGGAGGCTATTGTTCTTGTTGTAGAGAGGATGGAAAAGGTGCAGCCTCTTTGTTGGTTGGAGGCTGCCTTGGAGATAGTGTTGGAGAAGGGAGACACAGTGATGCTTGAGGATGTTGGGCGTCAACTTGGAGATGGATTCTACTAGAGGTGCTTGAAGTTGAAGGGAGTTGAAGCAGTTGGTGCAGGGCTGGTGCTGAATTAATGGAGGAGATTCCAGCTATGTGGGGGTGTTATGGCTGCCAAGATGAAGATGACGGTGGAGGTGCAACAGGCTGCTGAGGGCAAGAGAGAGGCCCAAAAAGAGATAGAGAGAGAGAGAGAGAAGTGAAAAGCCTGAGAGAGGAATGTGCGTGAATGGAGAGAGTGGGAGAGAGATACGTGAAATTTCCTTTGCCTGTATTGAACTTAGGGTTTGATAAAAATCAAATCCTAAGTTTTTAATGAAAAAAATCAACTTAATGAGAGAGAGCTAATGGGCTCAGCGTGAATTCCCCTTGGGAATAGGTAAGTGGAGAGAGTCTTAAGGGCTGGACAATGGGGAATGGAAAGAAAGAAAGGGAGGGAAAAGAAGAAGGAAAGAAAAGGAGAAGGAAGAAGGAAAGAAGAAAGAAAAGGGAAAAGGGAAAAGGAAAGAAGAGAAGGGAGAGGGGGAGCTGTACATGAGTGGGCTGGAGAAGAGAAAGAAGAAAGAAAGAAAAAGAAAGAAAAAAAGAAAGAAGAAGAAGAAAAAGAAAAAGGAAAGAGAGAAAGAAAGAAAGGAAAGAAGAGGAAGGGAGAGGAGGCTGGTCGACCCCTCTTGTGGGTCCCACCTTTAAAAAACGCATAATAAAAAAAATAAAAAAAATAAAAATAAATAAAAAGAGTGAAAATAAATAAAAAGAAATATTTATATTTTTTTTCTTTTAAATAAAATGCAAGTAGATAATGTTAGAATTTCATCTGTACTTGCAACATAGAAAGAGAGGGAGAGAAAGAGAGAGAGACGAGAAGAGAAATCCAAAGGGGGCAACTGCGGCTGTCACGATTTCTGTATATCAGAAATCGTGACCTAATGCTTTGTATAAATACAGTTAAGTGTACACAGTGGGTCGGGTCGGGTCTAGTGAAATATCCGAACCCAGATAAAAAAAAAGAAATACACTTAAAATCATACACTTATACATAAATGGAATGGACTCGGGTTTGGTATAGGATCCAGACCCGAAACACTATACACCTTTTTCACCCCCCCTCAAGTTGATCATGGTTATGGACCATGCACAACTTGCCTTTGAGCATCCAAAAACGATCCTTTGTTAACCCTTTCGTAAATAGGTCCGCAACTTGTTTTTCAGTATTGACGAACTTAGGCTCAATCTCTTTTTCTTCAACTTTCTGTCTCACAAAGTGTTGGTCAATCTCAATGTGCTTAGCACGACTGTGATGTACTGGATTGAATGACATGTTAATAGCACTTTGGTTGTCACATAGCAAGGTAGTGTGGGAGATCTTTTCTCCTACTTCAGTCAGTAGATGTCTGATCTATGTGACTTCGGCAGTAGCAGCAGCCATATATCTATACTCAGCCTCAGTACTTGATCTGGCGATAGCCTTTTGTTTTCTACTGCTCCAAGAGACTAAATTTCTTCCAATGAAGACACAATATCCTGATGTAGATCTTCGTTCATCAAGATCTCCAACCCAGTCTGCATCACAATATACAGTAAGCCCATGCTCATCTTTGTCATATGACTGTGGTGAGTATGTCAATCCATCCCCAATAGTCCCTTTCAGATATCTAAGGATCCTCTTAACAACTTTCATATGTCTAGTATGTGGCGCATGCATAAATTGAGATACTTGATTGACTGCATATACAATATCAGGTCTAGTGAAGGTGAGATACTGTAACATTCCTATTATGCTTCGATACCTGGTGGGATCATTACACAGATCTCCATCATGGACACTAAGTTTGTGATGCAGGACACTCGGAGTTCCCAGAGGTTTGCAGTCTTTCATGCCTGTCTTGTGGAGAACATCTACGATGTACTTGTGCTGAGTGAGTGTCAAGCCATGAGTTTGATTATCAACTTCTACACCAAGAAAATAGCGTAGAGTTCCAAGATCTTTCATTTTGAACCTCTGACCTAGTAAGTCTTTCACTTCTTGGATGTGGACTATTAGAAAGTGACTTTGAATACTTTAGGTTCGATAATGAACCCATACACATGCACATTAAGTGCGAATATACCCACTCAAGGGAACAACACAAGCACATCATGTGCTAATACATAAACCCATAAAAGGGGTAAATATGACTTAAAGTCATAAGTTGAATATTATTGAAGAAATAAGAAGAAGAGGGTAAAAACCCTATACAATGGAGCATAAGCTCCTCCAAGGAGTAAAGAATACAAAGGGGGCAAGCCCCTATTTATAAGCACAAAAGGGACCACCTTGGGGGCTCCCAAAGGAGACGTTGGAGAGCCCCCAACGGTCACATTTGTGACCGTTGGGGGCTCCCAACGTCTCTATTGGGAGGCCCCTAATGTGGAATGAAAACGAAAAAATAAAAAATAAAAAAAACATAAAATTAAAGGAAATATTACAATGCATATTCCAATTGGAATATGCGTAAAATGACAAATTACAAGAATACCCTTGAGGGTATTTTAGGAAGATAAAATATATATATATATATATATATATATATAAATAGAGATACGTATACATATATATGTATACGTATCTTTATATATATATATATAAATATACATGTACATTTAACAATTATATTTCAACATGTGTACGAGTACACATATTTTAACAGTGGACCGCAGAGTTTCCTGTGATAACAATATCATCAACATAAATTAATAACAGAGTGGTCACAGACTGACTTCTGAAAAAGAACAATGAGTGGTCCAGCATGGAACGTGAAAATCCATGTTTCTGAATCTCTAGTGAGAAGTTATCAAACCAAGAGCGAGATGCTTGCTTCAGACCATAGATAGCTCTCTTTAACCTGCACACATGGGTTTTACGATTTTGTTCTTGATATCCAGGGGGTTGCTCCATATACACTTCCTCCTTCAAGTCCCCATGCAAGAAGGCATTTCTTACATCAAGCTGACTTAACTTCCATCCATGTTCAACAACCAGAGAGATAATAATCCGAATTGTTCCCATTCTTACAACCAAACTAAAAGTCTCATCATAGTCTTGCCATGCTTCTTGAGTGAATCCTTTTGCCACGAGCATTGCCTTGTATTGCTCAATAGTTCCATCTGGCTTGTACTTTATCTTATAGACCCATTTACATCCGACAACATTTTTGTTAGGCGGTCTGGGAACAACTTCCCAAGTTACACATTCATGCAAAGCTTGCATTTCATCATTCATGGCTTCTACCCACTTGGTAGAAGTGGCTGCCTGGTAGTACATAGTGGGCTCATCTTCTTTGTTGAGAGCAGTTAAAAACAGCTGAAAATCCAAGGAGAAGTTGTTATAGCTAACCCACCTGTCAATGGGATGTCGTATGCGGCTCGATTTTCTGATCTCAAGAGTGTGAGAAGGGGACGGATTGCTGATTGAAGTATGATCTGAATGGCTTGATGTCATCGGTCTTTGTCTGGAATAGACAATGCCTTTGTATCTACCAGGTATTTTTTTCTGAATTTTGTGGCCCCGACGTCTCAGTGTTTTCAGATATCTCTTCTTCTTGCTGCACGCAATCTGGTGAACATGCTTCGCTGGAGCTAGCAAAAAGTTCTGAACTCAACCAAGGATAGTAAACTTCAGTTGGTATATTCGTTGCGTCACCTTTGTCATCAAAATTTTGTTCATCAAAGACAACATTTCTTGAGATTCTGATACATTCGTTGATGGGATCATAACACCTATAACCTTTGTAGTCATCTGCGTATCCCACAAACCTACACTTCTGGGCCTTGTCTTGAAACTTGTTTCTCAGGGACCGATCAACATGCATATAGCAACCACATCCAAAAACACGCAGATCATGATAACTAGGATGAGCTCCAAAGAGGCAGTGATAAGGAGACTTATTTTCCAGAACGACCATCGGCAATCTATTTATCACATGCACGGCAGAATGAAAGACTTTTGTCCATAGGTTGGTGGGAAGATTGCTGTCATGAAGCATTCTCATGGCACTTTCAACGATATGTCTATGTTTTCGTTCAGCAATCTTATTTTGTTGAGGAGTGTGAGGGCAGGACACTCTTCTTCCTATTCCGTTATCTCGAAGAAAAGAAATAAAATCATGGGATAAAAATTCTCCACCTCCATCACATTGGAAAAACTGAATGGACTCAGAAAATTGATTTTTGATCAAGGAAAAGAAATTTTGAAAACTCCGCCAGTGTATAACTGTTTAGTTATACACTGCTGGTCCCATGCCCGAATAAAGGAGGAGGGTTGCGGTAGGCCTGTGACAGCCATCATAAAAACTTAGTCATACCCTATGAATATGAACCAATATGAGAATTTCGTTGGGGCGTTCTCTACTGAGCGACGCGTTGTACGCTATAGGCCCGGAGGCAGTGATAAATGGGCAAGGGTTGCAAGGTCGTCGCCCGAAAGCGACGCGTCACACCGGCACCCGGGTGTGGTGTCAAATAGGCAAGGGTTCCCTCACTTTATTGGACGGGTGGGGGTAAAGAAGTTAGTCCAAGACCATAAAATTAGGTTAGCCACTTGGAACATAGGGTCTTTAACTGGTAAGTTGGTAGAGTTAGTAGATGTTATGTGTAGGAGAAAGATTGATATTTTATGTCTACAAGAGACCAAATGGGTAGGTGAGAAAGCAAAAGTGATAGAACCTTGGGGATATAAGATTTGGTATACAGGAATAAATAAGAATAGGAATGGAGTAGGGATTGTTATGAGTCGTGAGTTTATAGATAATGTAGTTGAGGTCCGTAGGAAGGGTGATAGGATTTTACTTATTAAATTAGTATTATGTACGGATATTATTCATATTATTAGTGTTTATGCACCTCAAGTAGGTTTAGATGATTCCATTAAGCGTCAATTTTGGGAAGATTTAGATGGAGTAGTACAAGGGATATCTTATGAAGAAAGGCTTTTCATCGGCGGTGACCTTAATGGGCATGTAGGCATTAGTAGGGATGGATTTGAGAGTATCCATGGAGGTTATGGTATAGGAGAAAGAAACAAAAGTGGAGAAAGGATTTTAGATTTTGGTTTGTCCTATGATATGATCTTAGCAAACACTTGGTTTAGGAAGAGGGAGTCTCACCTAGTAACATTTAAAAGTGGGGTTAATACGAGCCAAATAGATTTTTTCCTACTTAGAAAGAGAGATAGGGGTTGTTGCATCGATTGTAAGGTTATACCTGGAGAAAGTGTAGCTACACAACATAGAGTCTTAATTTTAGATCTTAGAATTAGACAATGCCGCAAAAGGGATAGACATATGATAGATCCTAGAATTAAGTGGTGGGCACTGAAAGGAGCTAAACAAGGAATGTTTGTAGAGCAGGTAGTTAAGGAAGTTGATTGGTGTCTCGAGGAGGATTCAGAATCAATGTGGAATAAGATAGCGGGTGGCATGAGAAAGGTGGCTAAGGAGGTATTAAGTGAGTCTAAAGGCGGTGTACCGCTAGGTAAGGATACATCGTGGTGGAACGAGGATGTCAAATTAGCTATTAAGGTTAAAAGAGAGTGTTATAGAAATCTTAGTAAGAGTCGTGATAATGAGAATTTGGAGAAGTATATGATAGCAAAGAAGGGAGCGAAAAAAGTAGTTCGGAACGCGAGGGATAAGGTATATAAGGAGGTTTATGATAAGTTGGATACCAAAGAGGGCGAGAAGGATATTTATAGGCTTGCAAAGATGAGAGATAAGAAATCAAGGGATCTGGGTATGGTTAGATGTATCAAAGATGAAACGTAAAGGGTTTTAGTCAAAGATGAGGAGATTAAGGAGAGATGGAAAGATTATTTTGATAAGCTATTTAATGAAAGACATGCTCAGGATCTTGGAGACTTGTCCATTCCTTTTCATGAGATGAATCGTGACTTCATGCGCAAGATTCAAAAGAAAGAAATTGCAGAGGCTTTGAAGAAAATGAAATCAAGAAGGGCAGTTGGCCTAGATGGTATACCTATCGAGGCTTGGAAATGCTTGATAGAGAAAGGTTTAGAATGGTTGACAAATCTTTTTAACAAGATTTGGCGGACAAATAAGATGCCTAATGAGTGGAGGAAGAGTACTTTGGTGCCTCTATATAAGAATAAAGGTGATATACAAGATTGCACAAACTATCGTGGTATAAAACTCATGAGTCATACTATGAAACTTTGGGAGAGGGTGATTGAGTCTAGGTTGAGGAAGGTTGTCATGATATCGGAGAATCAATTTGGTTTTATGCCTGGAAGATCAACTATGGAAGCTATACATCTTCTTAGACAACTTATTGAGAGAAATAGAGAGAGGAACAAAGATTTGCATATGGTTTTTATTGATTTAGAGAAGGCATACGATAGATTACCTAGGGACGTTCTCTGGTGGACAATGATGAAGAAAGGTGTTTCTCTTAAGTACATTAGTATAATTAAAGATATGTATGAAGGAGTAATAACCAATGTCCGCACTTGTGGAGGGGTAACAACCAATTTTCCTATAACGGTTGGGTTACATCAAGGATCTGCTTTAAGCCCTTTCCTATTTGCTATAGTGATGGATGAGCTTACGAAATCAATTCAAGAAAATGTGCCGTGGTGTATGTTGTTTGCTGATGATATTGTTTTGATTGATGAGTCTAGAGCTGGGGTTAATGCTAAGTTAGAATTATGGAGACAGACATACATGTTGCCCCGTCTCTTTCCTTCAGCGAATGTTTCCCTCGTGCGTAGGTCCTTGACCTGCACAGAGAAGGGAGTGAATTCAACTAAAAGCATTATTATCATCAATAAGTTTGGAGACAGAGACAATATTTTTCTTAATGTCAGGGGCATGAAGAACGTCAGAAAGAGTAAGAGTTGAATGTGACATGGGGATGACAGTCTTTCCAACATGGGAAACAGGATGGTGGGATCCATCTCCAGTGACAATCTTACTTTTTCCAAAATAAGGAATATGATTAGAAATTTTACCTGCATCGCCTGTCACATGAGTCGGTGCCCCGGAATCGACAAACCAAGTGCTTTCATCACTCTGCTTCAATTTTAACTCTGACAAGGCAGATATCAGCAAATCTTTAATCTCTCCACTATCTTTGGTATTTGTGAACTTTCTCTTGATTTCTATCTGTGGACCCTTTCCTTTATTCTCTGGATTATGCCAACAATTCGCCTTGATATGTCCCTTTTTGTTACAAAGGAAGCAAGTAGGAATGGATCTTGTTCCCTGCGCATGAGTAAACATGTTTGGAGTGGGAAGTAAACCACGACCTCCGTGTCCACTTCGCCCTTGTCCTCCTCGTCCTCGTCCTCTACGATAAGTCACTCCTGTAGCAAAAACTTCTTGAGAATTTGAATGATTATGAGTTTCTTAAGAGAATCCCTTCAGAGTCGTTTCATACTGGATCAATTTTGCTCGTAGCTCATCAAAGGTAGGAAGAACAGGGAGACACAATAGTGAAGTGACTATCATATTGTAGTCAGATCCCAATCCACTCAGAGTTTGTTGCACCATGTCATTGTCACTAACGACACACCCTATAACTGCAAGTTGATCTGTGATGGTCTTCATCTTGTTCAAATATTTCATGATGGTCATGGAATCTTTCCTTAACAACTGAAATTCCCGTTTTAGAAAAACTACTCTTGCTTGAGAAACCTGCGAATACGTTTGAACCAGTCGTTCCCAGAGTTGTAGAGCTGTACAATTGTCAGAAATGGCAAGAAGGATCTCTTGAGACAGGGTGGATATGATGTATGCAACAACTGATTGGTCATTTCTTTCCCAATTGAGAAATTCAGCATTTTTGACATACACGATTGAACTCGCCCCTTTATCATCTTTTTCTTCTCTCGAGCTAAATTTTGGTGGAACTGGAGTGGTTCCATCCAGGTGACCTAAGAGACCTTGACTCCTTATGAAAGGAATAATTTTCCTATTCCAGATCAAGAAATTTGAGGTATTCAACTTCTCAGAAACAAGCTGGTTGAGAAAACTTGAAGAAAGATTTGATTGAGGGTGATAGGAATCCATAGAAAATAAGAATCAACAGACAAAAAGTTTAACCTTCGCCCAACACCCTTTTTTTTTTGCGGCTGTCAGAGAATAACGGACTGTTAAATTCAGAAAATGGAGAAACTTGGGCTTTTCTGTGCACCAAAAGGGGCTTGCGCGAAAAGGTAATCACACGTTGAGTATCCCCTTTTTGTTTTTTTTTTTGACAGCAAAGGATAATCAAGAATAATAATGCACAACAGAACACAAGGAATCAAAGGATAATCAAGAATAATAATGCGCAGCAGAGCACAAGGAATCAAAGGGAAGTACTATAGCATCCGAATATGCAGAGAGACTTTGAAAAAGATGGAGTAAAAGAGGATCAAATGATTAACAAAAATAAATTTAATGTCTCACGTGAATCAGTTCACGAGTTCACGTGAAAAGTTGTTAACCCACGATCTGGGAGAAAACCAATGCTTCACGTGAACCAGTTCACGTGAAATGCAGTCAATCCATGATCTGGATTCATGTGAATAGAGTTCACGTGAATCACAGATTCACAAAGATGAAACTCACGTGAGATGTGAGTACACAGGAAGATTCAGAAAGAGGGACAGAAAAGAGACGAAAGAGAAAGAAGAACAGAAAGAAAGAGAGAAGCGAAAACCTCAAATACTTAATCGTTGTCACGAGCCAGAGTTTTTTTTTTTGCCTCTAGATGGATCTACGCTCTGATACCATGTTAGAATTTCAAGAGAAATCCAAAGGGGGCAACTGCGGCTGTCACGATTTCTGTATATCAGAAATCGTGACCTAATGCTTTGTATAAATACACTTAAGTATACACAGTGGGTCGGGTCTAGTGAAATATCCGAACCCAGATAAAAAAAAAGAAACACTTAAAATCATACACTTATACATAAATGGAATGGACTAGAGTCTGGTATAGGATCCAGACCTGAAACACTATACACATTTTTCAGATAAGTCATCTCAGAGTGAGTTCTCTTTCCAAATTTGAAATTCATTTTGAGAATCATAGGGGTAGAATAGTCTTTTTAGAAAACTTCCAGGACGAAATGAGCTATTTTTGGTAGTTTTTGAAATGACCTCGGAATTTGAAGTTCAATACCGTGTTGCGAAGCAAATCCAGTTTCGAATTTAAAAATTTGAGTTTGAAAGAAATCAAAATTGTTTTTCTTGAGAAAATATTTCCAAATTTAAAATCCTGGGGGTAAAACTGTCAATTTTGGAAACCCAGGGTTTGAAATTGATTTTTGAAAACTTTTAAAACTCAATCTAGATTGAAATTTATAAAACTGGAGTTCTGGACTTCGAAAATTAAATGAAATGTGATTAAATATTATGAAATGCCGAGAAATGATATGAAATGATGAGAAATGACATGAAATGTCACACAAAATGCTAACCCTGAATGAAAAAATTTAGATATTAGACCCCGATTGGCAGTTGTACTAGTTTAAAAAGTGTTAAAATTGATAAAATTTGCAAAATGGTTCAAGAAATGGTTTTCGGGCTCTACCGGGCCAGAGTGACATTGAAAATTAGTGTTTGAGCTAGATTGAACTGAAATGAACTGGATTGAGCTGGGTTTTAGAGTTTCAGAACTCAACTGGACTGACAATGCACTAACTCAACTGACTTTTCCGACTACATTTTCAGGAAAAGCTGTCATTTTTAGTGAAGTGGTGCGGAATGGTCACTGAAGTGAAGTGAATTACGAATCTGAGCTGGGTTTGAGCTAGAACAAAGGTCAGTAATACTGAGATAAATTAAAATCAAAGCTCGAACACTACCTCAACTGGCTGGACTCAGCTCAATTTCAGCTGAAAGAGCTGAAACGGGCTAAAATGGGCTCCTGGACACTTGAAATGGTTTTGAACTGAAACTGGAGCACTAGAACTTCTGGTGAGCTCCAGCTAGACTCAGAGGACTAGGATTGATCGGGAATGACTAACTCGGAAACAATTTGCTTGGATTTGAGTGAGAAATGAGCTCATTTCTGAAGAAATTATCTCATTTTGGCAGGAATGGTCAGAAATGGAAATGGTATGTTCATTGTGAGTTCGGGTGAGCTTGAGATGACTGATATTCTAAGTTTCTAACTGCTCTGAACTGACCAATGAGCTTGGTTGACTCCGACTGATTGGGTTCCGGGATTACCTAAAGGTAAAATGGTAATTTTCCTAACGAAAGTGGGTAAAATGGTAGTTTTTGACACAAACTCGGGGTTTGACTCCTACACTGATCTAACAGGGTTGGCACTGCACGAGAAGGGTTGTCCGAAAATGGATGAGAAAAATTTGGGGTGTTTACAGATGCCCCTCTTTGCTACTAAGTCGGCTTATGGCCGAGCTTAGTGGCAAAAAAACACACACCAAATTTGGGCTATAAAAATGCCACAGTTAGAAGGATCTAACTAGATACGAAGAAATTAGCCTTAATGAGAATGATAGATATGAAGTGGTGAATGAAGAAGAAAAATTTACTTCAAAGAAGGGAGATTCAGGTTTTTGCCCTTAACCTGGATGGGACGAGAAATACCTCGTGTAAAAACGAGGCTCAGGCTTGACCCTTAACCTGACCGGGAAATGAAAAACCTCATCAGAATGAGGCTCAGGTTTAACCCTTAACCTGACGGGAAAATGAAAAATGATGAGATGGATAGCGAATAAGACAACTTTTTTTTGAAGAAGAATATGGCGACTCTTTCGACAACGCGAAAAATGATTTTTTTCGACAATGCGAAAGACGAATTCTTTCGACAACGCAAAAGATGGCAAGAGCGATCCAAAGGGACAAGGCGATTCTTTCAACAACGTGAAAGATGACAAGGCGATCCAAAGGAGCAAGACGATTCTTTCAACAACGCGAAAGATGACAAGGCGATCCAAAGGAGCAAGGTGATTCTTTTGACAACGCAAAATATGACAAGGCGATCCAAAGGAACAAGACAATTCTTTCAACAACGCGAAAGACGACAAAGGCGATCCAAAGGAACAAGGCGATTCTTTCAACAACGCGAAAGATGACAAGGCGATCCAAAGGAGCAAGGCGATTCTTTTGACAACGCAAAATATGAATTCTTTCGGCAACGCGAAAGATGACAAAGGCGATCCAAAGGAACAAGGTGATTCTTTCAACAACGCGAAAGATGACAAGGCGATCCAAAGGAACAAGGCAATTCTTTCGATAACGCAAAAGATGACAAGGCGATCCAAAAGAGCAGGGCGATTCTTTTGACAACGCAAAAGATGAATTCTTTCGGCAATGCGAAAGATGACAAATGCGATCCAAAGGAACAAGGCGATTCTTTCAACAACGCGAAAGATGACAAGGCGATCAAAAAGAGCAAGGCGATTCTTTTGATAACGCAAAAGATGAATTCTTTCGGCAACGCGAAAGACGACAAAGGCGATCCAAAGGAACAAGGCGATTCTTTCAACAACGCAAAAGATGACAAGGCGATCCAAAGAAGCAAGGCGATTCTTTCTGTTGAGATTAAGATGTTTTATGTTTAAGTTTTCCTAGTCTAGAGGTTATTTGAATTTTTAGTTTAATGAGGGACTTATGTGTAATTTCTCTTGTTGGCCTTTCTCTATTTAACATAGAGATTAGCCCTAATCAGAATTAACGTGTTCTCTTATTGTTGCAGCCGACTCTCTCTCTTTCTCTCTGCCTAGGTGTCTGCGCATCACATCTACCTTCTACATGGTATCAGAGCCATTGATCTCGGGAGCGTGATCAATAGTGATTGATCTACACCAACGAAAAAAAAATATATTGAAATCAGGTTTGCTGTTTTTTTTAATGTGTAAGATCTGATAACAGATCTGGGATTTGACCAAGGTCATGACCCAGATCTGTCATCAGATCTAAGGGAGCAGAGGTGGATGTGTGTCTTTGGTCTGGTAGTCGTAACCCTTGAGCTCCTCAGTTTTGGAGTTTTCTTCCTGCCGTGATTTCATGCTTTTTGGGAGCAGTAGCAATCTCATTTCCTGTGTTGTTGCGTGTGATCGAGATATGACTGATTTGTTTAACCGTGCCCTGAAGAACTGATATTCTTATTGGTTGTCGAGCTTTATATGTCTGGGAGCAGCAACTGTCGTGATTTTTTTTTCTGCGTCTGCATATTATCGTTGGTCGTGATTCCCTGGATTTTAGTTGGTTGTTTTATTTCAGTTGGTTGTTTTATTTCAGAATATGGATTTCAGCAGTCATGATTCCCTGCTGTGTCATGTTTTTTTTTTAACATGCGTGCTGTGAAAGAAGCATGTTAGTTTCAGTTGTCTTTCTGTCGTGGAAACAACAGGCGTGATTCCCTGCTGTGTTGGAAAATATCCCTGTTTGTGGGCTGCTGTTCTTTCTGTCGTGGAAACAGCAGGCGTGATTCCCTGCTGTGTTGGAAAATATCCCTGTTTGTAGGCTGTTGTTCTTTACTGGTTGTCATATTGCCTGACGCGTGATTATAACACTTGCTGTTCAAGTGAGGTAATCTAATTTTTTTTTGCTGAAATAGAATTACATCTTCAGTATGGCTGAAACTTCGAAATGTGATTCCAAATATGAACATATTGGAAAGTATAAGGCTTTTGCCAATCCCTTCTCGTACGACTCTTCTGTAAGGTTGAATGAAACTAGCTATGCCAGGTGGTCCAGAACTTTTATGATGTCGGTATCTGGACATCGTAGAAAACATATTTTGTTGGAAGACGAACCCACTGAAAAATTGGGAAAATATGTTACTTGGGATGAAGATAATGACATAGTTATGTCATGGATCATGAATAGTGTCGAACCCCATATTGTAGATGGTTTAATTTACTATAATACAGCCAAACTGATGTGGGACAATCTTCGAGATACGTACTCACAAGAGACTAATGTGAGTCGTATCCTGCAAGTCGAACAGAAGATATATAATTTACAACAGGGAGATCAGACCTTGGCCCAGTACTATGCCTCTGTCAAAGCTGCATTTGAAAGACTCAATGCTCACATGCCTCTTTGTTGCTCGAAGCAAAAGGATCATCAAGAACAAACTATGGTTGCTCGGTTTCTTACAGGTCTCTCTTCAGAATTTTCTGTTGCAAAAGTCCAAATGTTGACTGGATCGGATGTACCTACTCTTGCTGATGCATACAATCGTCTGAGTAGACTTGCGATCTCTCTTCCACAATCTAAGCCTGTGACTCAGTCATCTGCTCTTGTTGTCTCATTTGGTTATGGGCGTGGAAATATTCAAAATATCAGAGGACGAGGTCGTGGACGAGGTATGGAAGGCAGATGAAAGCTTCAATGTACATTATGTGGAAAATCTGGACATTTAGAAGATCGTTGCTGGGATAAGCATGGTCGGCCAACCACTTCTTCATCAAAGTCATATGCTCTTAAAGCACATGTTAGTACTCTCGAGGCAACAAATGTACAGGATAATATCTCTGCAAGTGACAGTAGTATCACCCTCAGTCGTGCTGAATATGATGAGCTGATAGCTCTTCGCCCTTTGAGTTTCACCCCTCCTGTAGCTGGTGTTGCCTACTCAACAGGAAATCATCTTCATCCGACTGACAGTAAGTGGATTATTGACTCTGGTGCATCCAGACACTTGTGTGAAAATTTGCTTGTTTTTTCAGATCTAAAGGATATTACTGTTCATCGAGGAGTCTCATTAGCCGATGGGAGTTCTTCCCCGGTTGTTGGTCAGGAAAATATTTCTATATCCTCCTCCTTACAGTTGAAAAATGTTCTTCATGCTCCAAACTTTCCTCAAAGTTTACTCTCTGCTAGTTGCCTTATAAAAGAACACAACTGTAGAGTAATATTTGATCCGATGGGTTGTCATTTTCAGGATTTGCTGACGGGGAAGAAGATTGGTGGAGGCTATGAAAAAAATGGAGTCTACTACCTACATCATCCAGTGGGTAATGTGTTAAAATATGTGTATTATCGTCATTTGTAATCTCGTATATATTTATATTCATATATATATAGATACATATACATATGTATATGTATATCTATATATCTATATCTATATATATATATGAATATAAATATATATTCTTTATTCACCCAAAAGGGTATTTATGTAAATTCCTGTTTTGCGCATATTCCACTTTGGAATATTGCTTGTAATTTTCCATTTTTATTTTTTATTTTTCTTCTTTTTTCCCTTTTTAATTTTCGACTTTTGTGCCACATAGGGAGGCTCCCCAAAGAGTCGTTGGGGAGCCCCCAACGGTCACATATGTGACCGTTGGGGGCTCCCAACGACTCTCTTGGGAGCCCCCTTTGTGGCTCCTTTTCTTGCTTATAAATAGGGGCTCTCCCCTTTGTATTTTCTAACTTCTTGAGGGAGCTTATGCTCCATTTGTAATGGGGTTTTTACCCCTTGTCCATTGTTTCTTCAATGATATGCAACTTATGACTTTATGTCATATTTTTCCCTTTTTATGGGTTTTATGGGTTAGCACATTATGTGCTTGTGTTGTTTCCCTTTAATGGGTATATTTGCACTTCACATGCATATGTATGGGTTCATTATTGAACCCAATGTATTCCAACTCACTTTCCAACATGGTATCAAAGCAAGGTCACGATGGGGTTGTCCTTGGGTGCAACGGAAAGCGTGTCGCTCAAGAAATGGTGAAGTATTCATTGCTCTTCCTTTTTGTTTTGAAGTTATTCGGTATGTATCCCTTTTCTTAAAGTATTATGCATTTGAAAATATGTTTCTTGCATATAGTTTGTTCGTTTAATGGTTATGATAGTTGAATTATGTCTTTTCACATTTCGTATGCTCGTATATTTTAAAAATATCTCCCTCAAATTTGGTGAACTCGTTTGTTGTTCAAATATATAATTTGCGTCTATCTAACTACTCATCGCATATAACAGCAATTTATGGTTTTTAAAATTACCTTCAATTATGTGAGATTTATAATTCTTACATAAGTATCTCATGATTGACCTATAAGTTAATTTTTAAAATTATATATATGATTTCTTGCTAAAGTAATGATCTTTGCTTAAAATTTCTTAATTTTCATATGAACCCTAATTTGATTTGAGTTCCTCTTTTTTATTATGAATTTTAGTGCATTTTTTGAAAAATTTGATATAATCCTTATATGAAAATCTCTCACATCTAAAATCTTTGTTGAATCCTAAAGTAGTTCTTGTTAATGATAACTTATAAGAACTCCTAAAAGTTTTTCAATGTTTCTTTTTTGAAAAACTGTTTATGATAAACCATTAGGAAAGATTTTTTAAAAAAGGAATTTCTCACACTACATAGAGTGCATAGTTCATCTATTGCATCCTTTTGGTATAAATGATTTCATTTTTCATCTTTATAAACTTGTTGGTTTGTATTTTTCATAAGGTTTCGAAACCTCTTAATAATATCTTTTAAAAATGCCTACATTGGCCATAATATGGTTTTCTTTGTCCTCAATTGCAATTGTTAAAGCTTGAGAGTCTCAAGCATTTGCTTTTATATATTGAAATACATGCATTATTGCATGTTTATTATTTATACGCTTTTTGCGTATTTTGTTCAAGTGTTGTGAGAGTGCTTTCGTGCACTTCTTTTATAAAGTTTTTATGCTTGTTTATGTATTGTCTCTTCGTAGACATTTTTGCATTATGGAGCCTTTATGCACATTTCTTTTTGTGAAAAATATAATGAATTTAGATATTGAGTCCTTTTTAAATCATTGTAAGTGCTTTTAGCACTTTGTATGTTTCCGCATATCTCATCACAATCAAAGGATTTTTTAAAATTGTTGTATGGGACTTAATCCCTAAATCTATAAATTTTCAAGTGTTTTAAATATTCTTTCCTTGAGTATTGTGTTAAAGCCTTCTTTGTGAACCATTACGGTTCTTATGATTTCTTTGATTAAAAGCTTGATTGTCTTGATGAATTCTTTATGTTGTGTTTATTGCTTAATAAGTTTTTGGTATAAATGACTTGTTTGAAGATTAAGCATAATTTGTTTTTATGCAAAATTGTTGTTATAAAGCACATTATTGATTATTGGACCTTTTTTAATCGGTCCTCTTTTCTTTGAAAAATGATTCCTAAAGTGTTTATTGCCTTTTTGTGGCATTTATATTTGTCCATCACATGTTATTTAATGCATCATTGTTTTGGCCTTATTATTGTTTTATTAGAGATGTTTGTTGAGGTGAGTTATGGGCACCTCGTGTTATATCATTTTAGATTGTCCAAATTGCCATATTATAGATGGTGTTGAGGTGAGTTATGGGCACCTTGGGACTCTAGAATGATTTGGTATATGATCTCTAATTATGAGTGTGACACTCGTTGTTATGTCTTTTTAAATTGTCCACTTACCATATTATAGATGGGGGTTGAGGTGAGTTATGGGCACCTTGGGACTCTAGAATGATTTGGTATATGAGTGTGTCACTAGTTTGATGTTGGCCATTGATCTTATGGATGCTCTTATTTATATATAAATGTGATGGATATATGATGTTTGAAACCTTAAAATGTTTTAAGGTATATTGAAATCAAGGTTTTAGGGATTATTGCCCAACCTTCCATTGTTTATGAAAATTATGAGTGCATTTGCACATTTGTGATTTTGTGCCTTTTTGCACAAGTGTTTCATATGTTCTTGGTGTGCGTATGTTCACACATTTATTTTCAAGAATTTTACTTTATCGATTATAGTATCTTGTTGAAGATATTTTTTTTACATGCATGTTATTGTTATGAGAATTCATTTTAAAAGGAGTATTGTTTTATTCGAGGTTTATTTTCATTACAAGTTTATTGCCTCAAAAGTCTTTTCCTTTTATGCCCATTATCTAAGTGTCATCATATGTAGACAAGAATTTTATTACACCTTCGTGTGTTTTTAGCCCTTTGTTGGTTTTTTGCTCTCTTGGTCTAGTAGCTGAACACATTTGACTTGAGTGTTTTTATATGTAGACAAGGCACGTTGATTCACACCATGGTGTGTGATTTTTAGCCTATGTTGGCATTTGTGTTCTTGTTCTAGTCGCTTAGATGTATGCCCATGGTTGGCTTATTTCACTCATTTCAAGTGTCATCTTATGTAGACAAGATATGCATTGTGTTTTAGCCCATGGTTGGCTTATTACTCTTGTTCTAGTAGCTGAACATACTTGGTTTTAAGTATATTTTTTACGTAGACAAGAGATACTTTTTAGTCCATGTTGACATGTATTCTCTTGTTCTTGTCGTAGATGCACTTATTTCAAGTATTATTATATGTAGACAAGAGGTTCTTTTACACACCTTTGTGTGTCTTTGGCCTTTAATGACTTTTATATTCTTGATCTAGTAGCTTATACACTTGATTTATGGGTCTTGGAGGACTAATGAGGTAGTTGTTTGTAATGGATGAACTATTGTTGAAATTTGCAAAATTTCATTCATGACTTGTGTTTTTCAAATGAATCATATTTTTGATATGCATATCAAGTTGATTTCTTAGCATTTAATCGATATATTAAGTGCTTATGGTTTTTGCCACCCTTATATGTAGAATGTGTTTTTTGTCAATTAAGTGTGACTTTCATAATCAATTTTAAAACCTTGTGAACTCTTGGGTTTATTTTGCCTAAAGTATGCTTGGAAACTTCGTTTCTCTTGTTTGGGACTTCATTACATGTTTGAAGCATGATCATTAATGAGTTCTTTGAGTATTAATTCATTTAATGATAAGTATATGCATATGCTCCTTATGGCCTTTTTTGGGCTCTCATTCAATAAAGCATAGGTATTTTATGCCTCTTCGTAGGCTTCTTGTGGTATCCCTTTGTGGATCATTTTGTTATTCCCCATTATGGGGTTATATTTGTCCAATGTTGGACCTTATGAATGCATTATGCATTCTTGCAATTTATTTTTGCATAATTTGCTTCCGCTCAGTTTGTTTTAACATGATGTATGATTTTGAAACTTTAAGTGTCATTTCTGCATAATTTGCATAATTTCTAACATAGGTCATCCATAATTATGCTAGTTAGAAATGGTCCATTTGAGTAAAAGTGCAAAGATATGTTTTACTTGTTTCTTTGTTGATTCTCTACAGGATCGCTAAAGATGTGAAACATTAGATGCATCATGGATTCGATCGATGGGGAACTGGACTTGAAGACCTAGCTCAAACTGTCATGAAGATGGAGTTTTTTCTTAAAGACTTTTGAAGAATTGGACTTCGTCTCAAGACTTCCCTTTGATTTTCCAAACTTTCGGGTTTTTTCCCCGCAAAGTTTGAGGGGGATGTTAAAATATGTGTATTATCGTCATTTGTAATCTCGTATATATTTATATTCATATATATATAGATACATATACATATATATATATGTATATCTATATATATATGAATATAAATATATATTCTTTATTCACCCAAAAGGGTATTTATGTAAATTCCTGTTTTGCGCATATTCCACTTTGGAATATTGCTTGTAATTTTCCATTTTTATTTTTTATTTTTCTTCTTTTTTTCCTTTTTAATTTTCGGCTTTTGTGCCACATAGAGAGGCTCCCCAAAGAGTCGTTGGGGAGCCTCCAACGGTCACATATGTGACCGTTGGGGGCTCCCAACGACTCTCTTGGGAGCCCCCTTTGTGGCTCCTTTTCTTGCTTATAAATAGGGGCTCTCACCTTTGTATTTTCTAACTTCTTGAGGGAGCTTATGCTCCATTTGTAATGGGGTTTTTACCCCTTGTCCATTGTTTCTTCAATGATATGCAACTTATGACTTTATGTCATATTTTTTCCTTTTTATAGGTTTTATGGGTTAGCACATTATGTGCTTGTGTTGTTTCCCTTTAATGGGTATATTTGCACTTCACGTGCATATGTATGGGTTCATTATTGAACCCAATGTAATGTATTCCAACTCACTTTCTAACATAATGTTCATGCTGTAGTGGAACACTCATCCAGTCCTGTTTAGTGGCATCGTCGTCTTGGTCATCATTCATTGTCAAAGCTTCGTTCTGTCTTTCCTCAAATTCCTTCCACTACATCATTTCAGTGTGAAGCATGTCAGCTGGGCAAGCATCATCGAAGTTCGTTCCCTTCGAGTCAGAGTCAGTCTAGTAATAAAGTTTTTAAACTTCTTCATGCAGATGTATGGGGTCCTAGTGTCGATATTACCTTGTTATTATTGATGATTTCTCTAAGTTGTCATGGGTGTTTTTAATAAAAGAACGATCTGAAGTTCCAAGTATTATCAAATCCTTAATTCTTGAAATAAAAACTCAGTTTGAATCTATTGTCAAGATTGTTCGCACTGATAATGCTCTTGAGTTTAAATCAAAAGTTCTGTTACAATTTTACCAAGATCATGGCATTCAACCCCAAACTTCCTGTGCCTATTCATCTCAACAAAATGGGGTGGCTGAGCGCAAACATCGGCACCTGCTCGATGTTGCCCGGACCATTATGATTCAATCCAATGTTCCTGCGTTATACTGGGGTGATGCGATTACCACTGCTTGTTATCAGATCAACCGCATGCCTTCATCTTCTGTGGGTGATCAAATTCCATTACATATCCTAAAACCTAATGCCCCACTCTTCGCTTTTTCACCAAAAATATTTGGATGTGTTTGTTTTGTTCACAAACTTGGCCCTGACCGTGATAAATTATCTGCTCAAGCTACAAAATGCATATTTATAAGTTATCCCAAAAATCAAAAGGGATATCGATGTTATGATCCTATTTCTCGCCGAGAGTATGTCAGTGCAGATGTATCTTTCTTAGAGTCCACTCCATATTTCTCTAGTACCAGTTCCCCGCTGCAGGTTGATCCAGCTGACTCTTTTCCATTACCTATACCTCCTTTTCCTTTGGAATCTGTGCCTTCATTACCGAACCAAACTTCATCCCCTTCACGATTTAATAATCCTCCATTGGTATATGTGCGTAGAGCTCCACCTCCGCCAGTGCCTCCATCCTCTTCTTCTTCTGAGGTAAGTACTACTGACAATCGTGATCTTCATGATGATGATAACAGGCCTATCGCTCTACGCAAGGGGACATGAAAATGTACCTTATATCTCATATCTCATTTTGTCTCCGATGTCAGAATTGGAAATCAGATGAAAACTTTTATTTCAGCCTTATCTGCTGAAACGATTCATCTGAACTATCAACAGGCAGAGCTAGATAACCGCTGGAAGATGGCTATGCAAGAAGAAATGAATGCTTTAATGTCTCAACATACATGGGATCTAGTTGATTCCCCAGTAGATGCTGACATTGTTGGATGTAAATGGGTATATACAATAAAGTACAAATCAGATGGTTCTATTGAAAGATACAAGGCCAGATTAGTAGCAAAAGGATATACTCAGACATATGATATTGATTTCTTTGAAACCTTTTCTCCTGTTGCACGGATGGGCACTATCCGTCTTGTTCTCTCAGTAGTTGTTCATCATGGTTGGTGCTTATGTTAATTAGATGTGAAAAATGCATTTCTATATGGGGATCTATCTACATCATTCTTACAGAAGACGATGTGAAGAATATTAAAGCCACAAAGGCTCATCTTCAAAAACACTTTGTTACAAAAGACCTTGGTTCACTTAGATATTTTCTGGGTATAGAAGTTGCCAAGAGCCGTGAAGGGATGGTTTTGTCTCAACGGAAGTATGTTCTTGACTTATTAAAGAAAACGGGAATGTTGGGAGCTAAACCATCAAATATTCCCATGAACCATAAAGTTCAGTTTGAAGAAGGGTCAAAACCGGTTGATAGCAAAAGCTATCGCTCACTATTAGGGAAGCTACTGTATGTAACTGTGACCAGGCCGAATATTGCTTTAGAGTAAGCAAAGTTAGCCAGTTTATGGACAAATCAACTGAGGTACACTGGAATGCAGCTATAAGTATTCTCAGGTATTTAAAATCTTCTCCTGGAAAAGGGTTATTGTTCAGGAAAGGTGGAACTTTGGAGATAGTGGCCTATTCTGATGCTGACTATGCAGGATCTATAGTAGATAGAAAATCTACCACAAGATTCTGTGTGTTTCTGGGAGACAACCTGATTTCATGGAGAAGTAAGAAGTAAAATGTGGTCTCTAGATCGAGTGCAGAATCAGAATATAGGGATATGGCCCAAACAACTGCTGAATTAATGTGGGTTCGTACTGTTCTTCATGATCTTCAGGTAAAGGTTTCCTCTCCTATGACCATGATGTGTGATAACAAGGCTGCCACATATATAGCGAACAATCCTGTCTTTCATGAGAGAACAAAGCACATTGAGGTTGATTGCCACTATGTAAGAGATATGGTTCAAGCTGGTCATATCACTACCAAATACCTAAAGTCAGAGGACCAAGTTGCAGACATGTTTACAAAACCTCTTGCTCGACCAAATTTCTCAAAATGTTGTGACAAGCTGAGCATGATTGATATCTATGCTCCAGCGTGAGGGAGAGTATTGAGATTAAGATGTTTTATGTTTAAGTTTTCCTAGTCTAGAGGTTATTTGAATTTTTAGTTTAATGAGGGACTTATGTGTAATTTCTCTTGTTGGCCTTTCTCTATTTAACATAGAGATTAGCCATAATCAGAATTAACGTGTTCTTTTATTGTTGCACCCGACTCTCTCTCTCTCTCTCTCTCTCTCTCTCTCTGCCTAGGTGTCTGCGCATCACATCTACCTTCTACACTTTCGACAATGCGAAAGATGACAGGGCGATCCAAAGGAGCAAGGCGATTCTTTCGACAACGCAAAAGATGGATTCTTTCGATAACGTGAAAGATGAATTCTTTCGACAATGCGAAAGATGACAACGGCGATCCAAAGGAACAAGGCGAGTCTTTCGACAACGCGAAAGATGACAAGGCGATCCAAAGGAGCAGGGCGATTCTTTTGACAACGCAAAAGATGGATTCTTTCGGCAACGCGAAAGATGACAAAGGCGATCCAAAGAAAGAAGGCGATTCTTTCAACAACGCGAAAGATGACAAGGCGGTCTAAAGGAGTAAGGCGATTCTTTTGACAACGCAAAAAATAAATTCTTTCGACAACGCGACAGATGACAAAGGCTATCATTTCGGAGAGAAGGCTAATCTTTCAACAACGCGAAAGACGACAAAGGTTACTCTCTTAATAAGGTAAAAGGTGATACCAAGATGTGTCAAGATGGACATTGAGCTTTTCACTTCATGTCAAGATAGTAAGAAAATATTGCCAAAATGTTAAAAATTGTTTGTTGATTCAAAATAATTGAAACTGATGTATATTGGTATAAAATTCTTCCATCTTTTTTATCCAAAGTATTACCTCCAATTGGGCTAACTCCGTAAAATCAAGATTCAAATTCAAATTGCTTGCGATTGACTTTCTTTCAAGGAAGCTATCGTTTTCCTTGATATGAACAGAAAAGAGAGTATTCTTGATATTGTGAAAGCAATTGGTGAAAGAATATTGATAATAAAATTTCACAAATTTTAAAGAGGATTCTTGGCAGATTTGACAGTTTGATATCCTAGGATTCTTTTCTCATGATTATCTTTCTGCCTTTTTTTTTTTGACAGAATTGAAGCTCTCTTAGGTTCTTGGGAATTACATCATCCTTCATTTTGGAGATGTCCTGACTCTTCTCTCTCTTCTCTTTTTTTTAGAAGAGTACGTCACAAACTCGTTCAACTCAGAGATGCTCCGATCCTTCTTTCTCTCAGGGATTGACGATATTGGTTCTTTGGTTGGAAATCTCTTGATGATAACAGAAATTAAATATCCTTTAGGGTTTGTCGGGAGGCTCATCGAAGTCGCCTTCATCTTGACGATGATCTGAACTTTCCCTAGAAGAATCCGTTACAAACTCCTTCATCTTGGAGATGATCCAAATCTTCTTTGGCCCCGAGGGTCTAACTCGCATAATTCGTCTTCATCTTGACGACAATTGAGAGAACCCTTTTGCAGATATTTAATTACAGCTTAAGTAATTAAGGAGATATGAAAATTGAATGGATTTTTCTGTATCACCCAGGATATTTCGACTGCCTTATTTTCCAAGAATACAACAACAACTACGCCTTCATCCCAAAACAATTGGGGTCAGCGATATGAACCAAAAAAGAAATTCATTTTGGGTCTTCCACATGAATCCTTTTCCTCCAATCATTTCTATCCAACGCCATGTCCTCGGTGAGGTTCAAAGCATTCATATCCTTTCCTATCATCTCCATCCAAGTCTTCCTAGGCCTACCCCGACCTCTTTTAACTAATATATTTTCCCATTTCTCCAACCTTCTAACTGGAGCATCATTAGGCCTTCGCCGAATATGTCCAAACCACCGTAAACGATTCTCTCGCATCTTATTTTCAATGGGTGCAACACCTACCTTCTTACGTATCTCTTCGTTCCGAATCTTATCTTTTATTGTATTTTCACACATCCATCTAAGCATCCGCATCTCAGCTACACTCATTTTTTGAATATGATGTCTCTTGGCAGCCCAACATTCCGTACCATATAGTAAAGCGGGTCTAATAGTCGTCCTATAAAACTTTCCCTTCAACCGCAATGGCATTCTACGATCGCACAGCACTCCAGTAGCACTTTTCCATTTCATCCACCCAACCTTTATCCTATGATTTACATCTCCATCAATTTTTCCATACTTTTGAATGATGGATCCCAAATATTTGAAATAATCATTCACCGGTATATCTTGCTCACCAAGCTTCACTACACTCCCATCACTACTTCGTTGCTTACTAAACCGACATTCCATATATTCAGTCTTACTCTTACTCTTACTCAACTTAAAACCTCTAGCTTCCAATGTCTGTCTCCATAATTCTAACTTAGCATTAACCCCAGCTCTAGACTCATCAATCAAAACAATATCATCAGCAAACAACATACACCACGGTACATTTTCTTGAATTGATCTCGTAAGCTCATCCATCACTATCGCAAATAGGAAAGGGCTTAAAGCAGATCCTTGATGTAACCCAACCGTTATCGGAAAATTGGTTGTCACCCCTCCACAAGTGCGGACATTGGTTACTACTCCTTCATACATATCTTTAATTATACTAATGTACTTGAGAGAAACAACTTATTTTCCAAGAATGATCTTTAAAAATATGCCATTGACTGCGATCAATATCGATCACTTATGGCTCTACAACAACATTGAATTTTCTTTGCTGGCAATATCGAGGATTTATTCTTCATCCTTTTGGTTAGCCAATAGAAAGATTTTGAATTTTAGATCCTTCTTCGCAAAAGCTTTGTCCTTTTGGAAGTAATACTGAAGTAATTTTGAGGTAATTCTTTTATGCAATAAAGGTTTTAAAATCAACAAATATTTTATGACAAATTGGCAAAATATTCTTGGAATCTTTGGTGAAAAAAATTGCTTGATATCTGAGTTGACACATCAGTGGGATTCTAGATGAAGGTCCAACACGAATCTGAACTCTGAAGGTAAATCCAATACGAAATTGGAATTCTGAAGGTAAGTCGTAGCACAATGCTGGATTTTGAAGGTAAGTCCAACTCAGAAGTTGGTTTTGAAATAACGACCGAGTCGAAACTCAGATCCTGTAAGGAAAACTGAAAAATTCGAGTCAGAACCCCAGTCTTTAAAGGAAAACTAGAAAGTTTGGTTTTGAAGTAAAGAAAATTCGAGTCAGAACCTGAATCCTAAAGGAAAAACTGGAAAGTTCAGAAGAAAAGGAAATTCGAGTCGAAACTCGAATCCTAAATGAAAAACTTAGACCAATTTGGTTTTAAGGAAAAGAAATTCGAGTCGGAACTCGAATCCTAAAGGAAAACTAGATCAATTTGGAAGGAAAAGAAATTTGAGTCGGAACTCGAATCCTGAAGGAAAAGTAGATTAATTTGGAAGGAAAAAAAATTCGAGTCGGAACTCGAATCCTAGAAAAAGTAGATTAATTTGAAAGGAAAAGAAATTCGAGTCGGAACTCGAATCCTGAAGGAAATGTAGATTAATTTGGAAGGAAAAGAAATTCAAGTCGGAACTCGAATACCGAAGGAAAACTAGATCAATTGGAATGAAAGGAAATTCGAGTCAGAACTCGAATTCCAAAGAAAAACTAGATCAATTAGAAGGAAAGGAAATTCAAGTCGGAACTCGAATCCCGAAGAAAAACTAGACCAATGTGGACACTAAATTTTAAAGTGTACCAGTGTGAACACCGGATTTTTAAAAATAAACCAGTACAAGCATTATGTTTTGAAAAATTACCGGTACCAGTACGAACATTGGGTATTGAAAAATTACCAGCACGAACACTGGGTTTTTAAAAAATTACCAGCACGAACACTAGATTTTGAAAATTTACCAGCACGAACACTGGGTTTTGAAAAATTACCAGCACGAACACTGGGTTTTTGAAAAATTACCAGCACGAACACTGGTTTTTTGAAAAATTACCAGCACAAACACTGGATTTTGGAAAATTACCAGCACAAACATAGGATTTTTGAAAAATTACCAGCACGAACACTGGGTTTTGGAAAATTACCAACACGAACAATGGGTTTTTAAAAAATTACCAGCACGAACACAGGGTTTTTAAAAAATTACCAGCACGAACACTGGATTTTGAAAAATTACCAGCACGAACACTGGGTTTTGGAAAATTACCAGCACAAACACTGGGTTTTTGAAAAATTACCAGCATGAACACTGGATTTTGAAAAATTACCAACACGAACACTGGGTTTTGGAAAATTACGAGCACGAACACTGGGTTTTTGAAAAATTACCAGCACGAACACTGGGTTTTTGAAAAATTACCAATTGATTATGATGAAAGATTTTCAGTCTTCACCCTCATGCTGACTTGGACAACTGTCGGGGTCTCAAGATTTATCCCTTATCCTGAATGGGCAACTCAGGTTTATCCCTTAACCTGAAGGAGAATCTTGATGTAAATGCAAATGAATGCGAATGAATGTGAATGAATACATCAAATGCAAATGAATGTGAATGAATGCATGCAAATGCAAATGAATGCAAATGTATGCAAATGAATGCAAAATGATGTAAATGGATGCACATGCATGCAAAATGAGAGATTTGTTTGATCCTGCCTGCATACAAGACGTTTTGAAGATAATTTTCAAAATAATGCCCAAGTGTAATAGAGAAAACCCATTTTAGATAAAAGAAAGAGAATTGATGTTTGAAAAATACTCGAGGAAAATTGATAATTGAATTGAAGAAGAAAATAACAAATTGATAAGAGATCTGGAACTGCGTTGTCCCTTCAAAATGACAAAATGATGAAAATGACATAGTCTTGACGTTGCAATTTCTTAGAAAACTTGCTGAGGATGGTCGACTGGTGTCTTTCTCATCTTCAATAAGGATATTCTTGTCGATGCAGTCTTGAATGATATTCTTCAAGACGAAACAATTCTCAGTGTCATGCCCTATTGCCCGATGAAATTTACAGAATTTTTCTTTGAATTTGCCCATGATTGTTGCAGGATCAACTGCTTTGGGTAAACAAATCATATCTTTTGCGAGCATGTATTCCAGAACACTTTCGAATGTCTGGTCCAGAGGGGTGAATTTCTGATCCGTACTCTAATCCTTGCGCTTTGACTTTTCTTGATCTTTCTCTTTATGCTGAGGACTAGATTAAAGAGGCTTATCATTGTTGGAGAACTTTCCTTTTTGGCCCTTAGATCCCTCTGAATAGTTATCAGGATTTTTCTTATTGCTTTTGCTATCATTGGCAGAAAGAGTAAAGTGAGCTTTTAGAGGTCCGGCCATATCTTTTGTGAGCATGTATTCCAAGAAACTCTCGAGTATTTGATCCAATGGAGCCATCTTGTGGTTCTGGTTCCGATTGTCATGTTGTACCTCGTGCCGAGTGCTTGATTTCTGCTGAGACTTGGCCGAGACAGCTGACCGATATTCTTTCTCATTCTCAACAAAGAAATTCTTGTTGATATAATCTTGGACAATGTTCTTGAAGACGAAACAGTGGTCGGTATCATGCCCTACTGCCCGATGGAATTTGCAGAACTGGTCATGAATCTTCCCATGATTGTGGGAGAATTTGTGACTCTTGGGAGCATTACCAATTCTTTGACCAACATATATTCAAGTATTTCATCAAGAGACTGCTCGAGAGGAGTAAACTGGCGATCGTAACCCCAGCCGTCCCGCTTTATCTTTTCTTTTTGCTAAGATTTCTGATGAGAGTCTGACGAGAAGGGCTTGTTGTCTTGTTTGAAGGCTTCTCTCATTTTGCCTCCATTGCTGCTTCTGCTGGATTTAGAACTTTCTGCGTTGCTGCCCTTGCCAATGATATTCTGAGAGAATGAGACAAATGTCTTTTCCTTGAGGGGAGCCTTTCCGAGATTGTCTCCAGCTTACTCAGACATCATCTTGATTATCATCTTCTTGAACATTTGATATACAGCGGGATCGATCCCATCCCCGTCAGTCTGACTCTGTCTTCTAACAGTTCTTGGAGAATTCATCTCTTTTTACTTGATGCTTTAAAAATCAATGATGCCCTTGATATTGCAGTGTCTTCTTATCTAATCTGGACCACTTGGGAATATCGATATTCTCTGCAGAATGTGATGCATGATTAAATTTTGATGATGAAGATTCAGGATAGAAATTAATATAGGAAAAACATTTAATGAGAATTTGGTAGATAATTGGAAGAACATCCCATTACTAGAGATTGGGTTGCCGATGGAGTCACGACAATTGTGTTGTCATTCTTTGCGAGTAGAACGAACAACTACAAATATGCCTTGTCACCTAGACGAGGTCGTCAAACCATGATAAAATGAAAATTGAAGGATTTTTTATTGAAAGAAAAATATGATTGCATCAAAAGTAGACTTGAGAAAGAGGGGGCATATAGACAGTCTGCCACCATTCTTAACGGTCAGCAGAGACACGAGGACTGGAGAAAAGAGTGAGAGTGACGAAAGAATCCCAACCATATCTGGCAGAATGGTATGTTCTGAACCACTACGTTGATGCAAGGTCGAACTCTGGCATAACCCCAAAAAATTTCCCAAATTTTATGGGGTGACAGAGGGCAGTTAGGCAAAGATTTTTGCATTTTACAGATTCTGGTTTTGACCTATGATCGGAGCTTGACAGCTCCAGCAAGTCAGATCGGAATCCGGCGACTCTAGGACTTAGGGCAGACAGACAGGTTTCGGAAAAATTTATGGAAAAAATAGTAGACAGATGAGAAAATGGCTGAAATTCTGGAAAAATGTCCCTGACAAACAGAGGAAAATTTCCTCTTTTTACAGCATTAGGATTCAGATTACGGTTTGAGAGAGAGCACACGATTATCAGAGACCTAGATCTCTGAAATTCTCAGACACGAGAATCTGTCAGACAGAAAAAATAATTCCGGGAAAAATATTTAGACTTTTCCAAAAATTCCCAAATTTTGGGAAATGAGAGAGGAATGGGTTAGGAACAACTTTCATGTTTAAAGTTTTGACAGACAGCCTATGGGTTGGACAGACACAGTAGGTTAGGGTCGGTCTAGACCCTGACAAGGAAAAAATGAGATTTTCCCAGGGGTTTGAGAAAATCGATTTTTGGCAAAACCTAAATCTCACTGGAAAATTCTAAAAATTTATTGGGAAACAATAGGTTCTAATAGAAACTCATGGTATTTTTTTGAGGAAATTTCGGATCGTCCATCTAGGAGATCTCAGAAGTTTTTGTCTACTAAAACTGAATTTGGAGTTTCCAAGAGGGTAAAAGACCCGGTTTGGGATCCGATTTTTAGAATGGGGTTACAAAACCCAAATTGATCTGTTTTTTTTACAGAGGATCATAGATATATAGATGCATTTAGTATGAAATTATCAGTATTTATGAGCGAGCAATCAAACATGAAATGCCGACTGGATTAGACACCAGAATTAACCCCTACAAACTAAAAGATTATATTAATGAAATTAAACAAGAGACTTATAAAAAAATAACATAAACTAAGTATGATATCTAGAGTATGTAATCTATATGAAAACAATGATAAAATAACAGAAAATCAGGGAGATATGAATTTTTATATTTATATTAGCTATTGAAATGAGGGATTCAATCCATTTGAACGGATGAATCGCCTCATTCGTATAGCTTTGTCATACCAACATTTCACATGGATTAAACCCATAAAGCAAGGTCTGAACCCAATTTTAATTTTGATTTCTCACTATATTCATAACACAATACCGAAGAACCTTATATTATTATTCAGCAAGAAAACAATAATCAAAACAATGAAAGAATCAGTATTTACCTTAGGAAGGGTGGCCTTACTTGAACCGGCTGAAGGAAGAGGCTATGGAGCGTTGGCTTGAGGTCTTGGAAGAGCTGGACTTGCTGCAATGGATGATGAGAGAAGGTTGTGCATGAAAAGGAGTCGTTGCAGAGGCTGAAGGTGGCGCTGTAGTGGTGGTTTGCGCCGGTGGCTGGGATGTAGCGGGTGGCTGCTGCTAGCTGGAAGTGGAGGCTATTGTTCTTGCTGTAGAGAGGATGGAAAAGGTGCAGCCTCTTTGTTGGTTGGAGGCTGCCTTGGAGATAGTGCTGGAGAAGGGAGACACAGTGATGCTTGAGGATGCTGGGCGTCAACTTGGAGATGGATTCTACTGGAGGTGCTTGAAGTTGAAGGGAGCTGAAGCAGTTGGTGCAGGGCTGGTACTGAATCGATGGAGGAGATTCCAGCTATGTGGGGGTGTTATGGCTGTCAAGATGAAGATGACGGTGGAGGTGCAACAGGCTGCTGAGGGCAAGAGAGAGGGCCAGAAAGAGATAGAGAGAGAGAGGTGAAAAGCGTGAGAGAGAAATGTGCGTGAATGGAGAGAGTGAGAGAGAGATACGTGAAATTTCCTTTGCTTGTATTGAACTTAGGGTTTGATAAAAATCAAATCCTAAGTTTTTAACGAAAAAAATCAACTTAATGAGAGAGAGCTAATGGGCTGAGCGTGAATTCCCCTTGGGAATAGGTAAGTGGAGAGAGTCTTAAGGGATGGACAATGGGGAATGGAAAGAAAGAAAGGGAGGGAAAAGAAGAAGGAAAGAAAAGAAGGAAGAAGGAAATAAGAAAGAAAAGGGAAAAGGAAAGAAGATGGAGAAGAGAAAGGAGGAAGAAGAGAAGGGAGAGGGGGAGCTGTACGTGAGTGGGCTGGAGAAGAGAAAGAAGAAAGAAAGAGGAAGAAAAAGAAGGAAAGAAAGAAAGAAAAAGAAAAGGAAGAAAAAGAAAGAAAAGAAGAAAGAAGAAGAAGAAAAAGAAAAAGGAAAGAGAGGAAAGAAGAGGAAGGGAGAGGAGGCTGGTCGACCCCTCTTGTGGGTCCCACCTCTAAAAAATGCATAATAAAAAAAAAGAAAAAAAAAAGAGAATGATAAAAAAAATAAAAAGGAATATTTATATATATATATTTTAAATAAAATACAAGTAGATAAACCATCTCAGAGTGAGCTCTCTTTCCAAATTTGAAATTCATTTTGAGAATCACAGGGGTAGAATAGTCTTTTTAGAAAAATTCCTGGACGAAACGAGTTATTTTTGGTAGTTTTTGAAATGAGCTCGGAATTTGAAGTTCAATACCCCGTTGTGAAGCAAATCCAGTTTAGAATTTGAAAATTTGAGTTTGAAAGAAATCCAAATTGTTTTTCTTGAGAAAATATTTCCAAATTTAAAATCCTGGGGGTAAAACTGTCAATTTTGGAAACCCAGGGTTTGAAATTGATTTCTGAAAACTTTTAAAACTCAATCTAGATTGAAATTTATAAAACTGGAGTTCTGGACTTCGAAAATTAAATGAAATGTGATTAAATATTATGAAATGCCGAGAAATGATATGAAATGATGAGAAATGACATGAAATGTCACACAAAATGCTAACCCTGAATGAAAAAATTTAGATATTAGACCCCGATTGGCAGTTGTACCAGTTTAAAAAGTGTTAAAATTGATAAAATTTGCAAAATGGTTCAAGAAATGGTTTTCGGGCTCTACCGGGCCAGAGTGACATTGAAAATTAGGGTTTGAGCTAGATTGAACTGAAATGAACTGGATTGAGCTGGGTTTTAGAGTTTCAGAACTCAACTGGACTGACAATGCACTAACTCAACTGACTTTTCCGACTACATTTTCAGGAAAAGCTGTCATTTTTAGTGAAGTGGTGCGGAATGGTCACTGAAGTGAAGTGAATTACGAATCTGAGCTGGGTTTGAGCTAGAACAAAGGTCAGTAATACTGAGATAAATTAAAATCAAAGCTCGAACACTAGCTCAACTGGCTGGACTCAGCTCAATTTCAGCTGAAAGAGCTGAAACGGGCTAAAATGGGCTCCTGGACACTTGAAATGGTTTTGAACTGAAACTGGAGCACTAGAACTTCTGGTGAGCTCCAGCTAGACTCAGAGGACTAGGATTGATCGGGAATGACTAACTCGGAAACAATTTGCTTGGATTTGAGTGAGAAATGAGCGCATTTCTGAAGAAATGATCCCATTTTGGCAGAAATGGTCAGAAATGGAAATGGTCTGTTCATTGTGAGTTCGGGTAAGCTTGAGATGACTGATATTCTAACTGTTCTGAACTGACCAATGAGCTTGGTTGACTCCGACTGACTGGTGTTCGGGATGACCTAGGGGTAAATGGTAATTTTCCTAACAAAAGTGGGTAAAATGGTAGTTTTTGACACAAACTCGGGGTTTGACTCCTACACTGACTTAACAGGGTTGACACTGTACGAGGAGGGTTGTCCGAAAATGAATGAGGAAAATTTGGGGTGTTACAGCTGGGTGTACTCTCTAGTGAGCAGGGGGACCTCAAGGGTTTTACCAACCACAGGCCAAATGTGCAGTTGTTGATTTGGGGGGGGTGCACTTTATCACTTTAAATTTGAAAAAGTGACCTTTTAATCCTGAAAACGCAATTATCTATCTTAAAAGTGCCATCGCTTTCAAAGTAGATTTCATCATTTAAATAAGTTGAATGCTGCTACAATGATATATCTAGTTTAAATAGCATGATGCAGTGGCGTGCCAAACCACACCCAAGCCCCTTGCAAGGTGCACAAGACACCTTGCAGTTGAGCTCATAACACTAAGTAGGGGCATCATTCCAGTGTCACAAAGGGAAAGTGACACAGAAACCCCAAAAGCACCAACCATGCACATCTTTGTCCACAGTGGATATATTGAGAAACCAAACACCCATGCGCCTACCACAAGAAAACAAGGGTTCTGGAGGTGTTTTTTGCAAATCTGACCCTGCAGATGTGTAGGACATAGTCGATTTGCTTGAAAACAACACTTGGATTGTGTTTTTCAATGAAAAATGTAAACTTTGAAGCTTGAATATTTATGAAAATTTTAGATCGTCAATCTTCAAAAATTATAAAAACCTACCCACATGTTGGAATCGGACAATCCAAGAGTCCATTCCTATAAAATCAAGCATGTAGAACACATCTACAGTTAGATTTTTGGAAAACAAGAAGCCAGGTATGCTCGAGGTAGGCATGGATCGGAGTAGGCAGCAACCCCCTACTCTCTCTCTCTCTCTCTCTCTCTCTATATATATATATATATATATATATATATATATATGGGTGCTTCTATGGCGGTAGTGTACCACCATAACTTACGATGGTACACACTTGATTTACATAGATCTGATGATGTTTATCTTGTTATATTTACTAGTTTCACCAGTTAAAGTTGACTCAAATATGATGTTTTATACCATTTCTAAACCATCCTTATTCGTGAAGTAACCGTAGATTTTTCACCATTTCAAAAATGAATCTTATGGTGTATTAGATATGATAAAACCCTCTAACATATTAAATAAATCATGCTAGTCAGGTTTGTACAATTAGTTCTACCATTTGGTGGCTAGATCCATACAAACAAGAGCATGTACCAACATAAGGTATCATGGTACAAAGCCACCATATATTTTTCCTATATATATTGTACCTATAACAGTGGGCGAGCAAATCATCCACTCTTATCGGACTATTTTCCACCGTTGATCCCGCACGGATCAGCGGCAATGATTTTTTTTTCGAAACAAAGGGAATTAGAGGTGATCGTGATCCCCGCTAATGACCCTAAATCTAAAAAAAACAACAAATGAGTGTTGTTCGACATTCATTCAACGTTAAGGCCTTTCGTGTGTGTGTGTATATATATATATATATCGTATTGATGGATGCCAAATGAATGTCGGACACGCCCAACATATCCGATTTCATTTTTTTTTTAGTTTTTGGACCTTTAGCGGCTGTCCAGAACATGGTAGCCAGTCAAGGAAGCGGGAGCGGGAAGCGGGAAGCGAGGCACTTTAAAAAATTTAGGAAGCGGGAAGCGTGGGACTACTTAGAAGCGAATCACGAACCGTCTCGGAAGCGACCTAGGAAGCGAACCGGAAGCGGCCTTGAAAGCGAACCGGAAGCGAGGGGGAAGCGAAAAAAGAAAAAATAAAAAATAAAAAATAAAATGGAAAAAGGGGGAAGCGCGCTTCCCATAAAAGGGAAGTGCGCTTCCCAAAAAAAAGGGGAGGCTTCCCCACGCATTTTGGAAGCGCGACGTTTCGCGCTTCCGAAGCGTGTATCAGGGAAGCACGCTTCCCCTACTATAGGGGCGCTTCTGTTAACTCTGGTCCAGAACCACCGCTAAAAGTCTTTTTATGTAAAATGTGTGTCCGCTGCTGATCACGCACTCGTCCACTAACAGTGGACAACATAAGACGTCCACAGTTACGGCCATCTCTTTCTCTCTCTCTCTCTCTCTCTATATATATATATACATACATATATATATATAGCTCCTAAACAGTTTTACATCCTAAACATCATAAACGCTTCTAAGAAATATAAGTGCAGGTGTTTTTTGCTTAATCCAAACCAGTAGATGTGTTTATAATTATTTATTTACTAAAACTATGACATGAAAAATGCATAACCAAATACATGTTTTCTGCTAGGCTATAAAAAATACATTTGTAAGTTCATATTAAACACTCAAAACTTTGCCTTTCATAGTATCAACCTACTTATACTCTCTCTCTCTCTCTCTCTCTCTCTCTCTTATCAGGAAAAAAAAACAAAGAGAGAACGGATGACATAAATGTGATGTGTGCCTTGCATGTTCTAACACATGCTTAAGCCAGAAGAAGAAAAATGTGTGTTTGGCTAGCATATAGTAGCCTATAATATATGTAGATAAGTAGATCATGGAGCTCTTTCAGTACTATATCGCGCCTGCCAGAACAGCTATGCATGCTTGAAGCCACCACAAGCAGCATTTTTGTTTATCACCAGATTTGTTTCTAAGAAACATGTCAAGGCCTCAAAGGCCAAAGCACCAAGAAATCACTTCGAATAATGCTATATATTCAGTTTCTGAATTGAACATACATGTTGCATATCCGATAAACCAAAAGCATGCGTCTTCTTTTTCTAAAAGTGTGCATATTCTAGTCAAACCTAGGTTCAAAAAGACTGAATTTCCCAATGACAAAACTGTGGAGTTGTCAACTTCATCTCTGCAGCCTCAGGTAAACAAGTAGCCCTTAATTATCTCCTTAGTTTTCTATCCCAATAAAATTGTAATGTTTCATTCGGGAACAGGACAAGTTTGATCACCTTTAAGTTCTGATATCAGAAAATAAATTTTTCAACAGAAGCATGAATAAGAAAACTTGGAGATAGTACAATACTTCAAAGTATGATCCGAAAGGTACATCATGTGCCTGCTGTACTGACTCAAATACCTGCATAATAAAATATTGTCAAAGTTCAAAAAAAGACAGCACAGAAAACCTACTGGAAGAATTTGAAAAATTTATCAGATTGAGAAATACCAGGTTCATCTTATTGCTTGACAGAACGACATGCTGCCACTCAGTCATAGCTGTGTCTGGAGGGCACATTGGACTATTACAAACTGATCTGAATGTTATCTCTCTCACCTGACCCTTATATTGATCGGCAATGTGCCATGGGCCTATCTGCAAAAACAAACAACAGAAAATTACAGAGTAACAAAGTTGCAACATAGACAATCATATTTTCACTACAGTAGCCTCTATCTTTGAAGTATCTGTTAAATTATATTACCATAATCTTGTAACCTTATATATTTTATATATATAAAGGATGATACATATACATATAAGACATATATGTATATGTATCTATCCATTTATATATATATATATATTATATTTTAGTCATAGGGGTAGTTTAGTTATTTCCTTCATTTTTACACACATTATTTTTCGAGAATGTGATTGTATTTTTTTTTCTTTCTTTTTATTTTATTTTTTTTGTATTGTACCAAAAGGTACCTTGGGGGTCCCACTCAAATAGACGTTGGGCCCCTCCAACAGTCACATTTGTGACCGTTGGAAGGGCTCCAACGTCTATGAGTGGAGCCCCTCCAAGGCTCCTTTTGGTGGCTTATAAATAGGGGTTCTCCCCTTGTAAATTCTTAGGCCTTTCGGTAAAAGCCCAAGTGATTAATAAAGTGTTTTTTTATTCTTTTTATGCCTTTGTGCATTTGTGAGATTTAGTGGGTTGTGCTTTAGTGCACAAGTGTTCTAAGAGTTCTTATTGTGCATGTGTGCACGTGTTTATCATCAAGAATATTGAGGTCTTGATCATAGTATCTTGTTGAAGATACTTTTACATGGTATCAAAGCGATGTTGGAGAAAGAAAGATCGTGTGGATTCTCACATTTTTCTGGTGCTTCAAAAAATGTGCCCTCAAATATTTGGTAATTGGGGTGGATCCTTTCGTTCATCCAATACTTTAGAAGATTCTTCCACCAAGAAAGATCTAAAAATCTCTTGAGGTACGTATCTTTTTTCCTCATTTCTCCTCTTCAATGGGTGAAAAAGACTCTCATTTCTCTCTCGGCCTTAAACTTAATGGCTCTAACTATCACGTTTGGGCCGAAAATATGGAGGCGCATATTAAAGGAAAAGGGCTTTGGGGCTATGTCCAAGACTCGATTCCCAAACCAGAGCCTAAGATCACCTTGTTGAAGATACTTTTACATTGTACCAAAAGGTACCCTGGGGGTCCCACTCAAATAGACATTGGGCCCCTCCAACGGTCACATTTGTGACCGTTGGAAGGGCTCCAACGTCTATGAGTAGAGCCCCTCCAAGGCTCCTTTTGGTAGCTTATAAATAGGGGTTCTCCCCTTGTAATTTCTTAGGCTTTTGGGTAAAAGTCCAAGTGATTAATAAAGTGTTTTTTTATTCTTTTTATGCCTCTGTGCATTTGTGAGATTTAGTGGGTTATGTTTTTGTGCACAAGTGTTCTAAGAGTTCCTATTGTGCATGTGTGCACGTGTTTATCATCAAGAATATTGAGGTTTTGATCATAGTATCTTGTTGAAGATACTTTTACATGGTATCAGAGCAATGTTGGAGAAAGAAAGATCGTGTGGATTCTCACATTTTTCTGGTGCCTCGAAAAATATGCCCTCAAATATTTGGTAATTGGGGTGGATCCTTTCGTTCATCCAATACTTTAGAAGATTCTTCCACCAAGAAAGATCTAAAAATCTCTTGAGGTACGTATCTTTTTTCCTCATTTCTCCTCTTCAATGGGTGAAAAAGACTCTCATTTCTCTCTCGGCTTTAAACTTAATGGCTCCAACTATCACGTTTGGGCCGAAAATATGGAGGCGCATATTAAAGGAAAAGGGCTTTGAGGCTATGTCCAAGGCTCGATTCCCAAACCGGAGCCTAAGATCACCTTGATGGAGAGAGGAGAAATAAAAATTCTTGAAGGAAAAGAAAGAGCCAAGGCTCTTGAAGATTATAGCAAAAAGCATGAAGAATGGGAGATGAGGAACTTCAAAATCGTCTCATGGATTTTCTCATCCGTGGAGACAAGAATCAATGCAACATTATAAAGTTCAAGAAAGGTTCTCAAGCGTGGGAATACCTTGAAAAAATGTACAATTCAAGAGATTTGTCCCACAAATACTATCTTCAAAAAAGGACCTTGACCCTTCAACAAAACGAAATGACTATTAGAGAGTATTTTGCGGAGTTGTCTTCCATTTGAGATGAGCTTGACATGCTTCAACCCAAATGGAGCGGAGAGGCCATTGAGCTTAGGCACAAGCAATTAGAAGAAGATTTTTTTTTCAATTTTTTGAATGGGCTTAGGCTCAAATTTGAACAAATCCGATCATCTCTCCTATCCGCCTTCACTTCCCCCTCTCTTGAAGATGTAATTACTAAACTAAGTGGGGAAGAGACACATATGGGTATAAGTAAGAATAACCCAAGTGTTCTAGCAACACCTTCCAATAATAAAGAAAATGAAGGTGTTAATGTTGTTTCAAGACTGGGGAGCAATTCAAGGACCTACAAGCTTCCTCATTTCAAGAACCAAAACCAAAGTTCAAGCGATCAAGGAGGAAAAAAGGATTATAGCAAGCTCTTGTGCCACTTTTGTAAGGAACTGGGGCACATCAAGCCAATATAAACAAAATAGAAGAAGTTGCTAGCCATGACTACCATATCCCAACCTCAAAAAGATGAGTACTCATCATCTTCAAATGAAGCTCTCTCATTGCAACAAATTGTGGATGCTCTTCAACCTCTACTCAAAGGGGTTATTTCTGGAGCCGCCATGTCAACCTCTTCTCCTCCTGGTAAGACATCGTGGCTTTTAGATTCGGGTGCTTTATTTCACATGACCCCATGTATGAGTTTTTTTTCCGATTACTCAAATAATCGCAATCCATCCTTTGTTTCAACCGCGGATGGAACATCTCTTGAAGTAAAAGGAATTAGAAATTTAGAAAAACAATGTTTTTTTTTATTTCAAAAATTAGATTTATACCTAAATTAAACTTAAATTTACTTTCAGTTTCTCAACTCTCGGATCATGGGTGTGATATAAAATTTTCATCTAACAAATGTTGGATACAGGATCGCCGATCCGGAAGGTTGATTGAAGAAGGCTCTAGGAAGGGTGATCTTTACTACATCGATTCTCTTCAAATTCCAAAGAACCCATTTTGTAATGTTGTCCAACAAAAAGATATTAATGTGTGGCACAAGAGACTTGGACATCCAAATATTGTAAAAATTTTCCATTTACCTTTTGTTAAAAGTCTATCTAAAAGTGATTTCAATTGTAATGATTGTATACTTGGGAAAATGAAAAAATTACCTTTTTGTCAAAGATCTATGTTTACAACAAGACCTTTTGAAATTGTTCATTCGGATGTATGAGGACCGGCACCTGTTTTGGCAAAAGGAGGCTTTGCATATTATGTCATTTTTTTTTTACGACTACACGAGATATTGTTGGATTTATTTTCTTAAACACAAATATGAAGTTTTTTCGACTTTTAAAACCTATCATATGATGATTAAAAATCAATTCAATGGGGATCTAAAAATTTTTAGAACTGACTCTGGTGAAGAATACCTTTCAAGTGAATTCAAAAATTATCTTGAAAGTCATGGTATTCTTCACCAAAGATCTTATCTGAAAGCCCTCAACAAAATGGATTAATCGAAAGAAATCATAAACACATAATAGAGACAACTCAAACTCTACTTATTTCTCAAAACATTCCAAAAGGTTTTTGGGTTGAAGTTGCTTTAGCGTCTGTCTATCTAATAAATCGGCTACCTTCGAAAAACTTGAATAATATCTCGCCTTTTGAAATGTTGTATACCAAAGAACCTGACTATAGTCGGTTGAGAATTTTCGGTTGCAAATGCTTTGTTCTTACTGAGAAGAACGACAAGCTTTCACCGAAAGCCATTGCCTGCACCTTTCTTGGATATTTCGAAACCCAAAAAGGGTTTCATTGTTATGATATTAAGAATGATAAATTATATGTTTCCAGAAATGTGAGTTTTCTGGAAAATGTTAATGGTTTTGAAAGAAGTGAACCTTTTAAAGAAAACATGGATTACTCTTTTTTATTTGAATTATTAGCTCATGATGATGATAGTGATGATGAACTCACTTCTAATGAGGCCAATGATAAAGAAGACAAAGAAGATATTCCCTTCCATCCTCCTATCTCCCAACATAGTGATGAAGGGGCATCGAGAGACCCTATAACATATACCCATAGAGACAGAAACAGTTTTAGGAGTGCGATTGAAAAATACAGTGAACCTAGTGGTTCTAATTCAACAAATAATGAAAATCTACGAAGAATTGAGAGAAATAGAAAGATGCCTTCTAGGTTCATCTCATATGATTCTTTTTGTAAGATCACGTGTTTTCCGATCTTAGTCAATTCATGAAATTCTGAAATTTGGCTGTCTGGTAAGAAAATCGTTTGAGGCTAGATTCCGAGACCGATGTCTTAGAGTTTGGGTTTGACCCAGGTTTCATCGACAAGGTCGAGGCGAGCCAATCGGAGTGTGGTGAAGAGTTTTAATTTCGACTTTTAAATTCAAGCGAAATTCAAGCAAAATTCGGGTTGTTTTCGAGCGAAATTCGGAATTTGATATTCATGTAATATATCATTGGATGCGCCTCAAAATTCTGAGCGCAATGGTATTTTACTTTTCTAAATTCAAGTTCCGGTTAACCCGGAAACCGCGTTTTTCTAAAATTTTAGCAGTTTGTTGAAACAGATCTGAAATTGGATCGGATTGCATCCAAGGCGTAGGATCCAAATTTCTATGGATTTGGGTCCTAGTTAGGTCCTATAAAATCTGGACTTGATCCAAGTCGTAATCCAAATTTTTGTATGAGTATGGGTTTGGATCTTGGATCTTGGATCCGAATCCGGATCCAAATCCAAATCCAAGCTCAACATTTTTTATGACTTTAAATTCAGCTGGGAGCTTTAAATTGAAGTTAACATCATATAAAAAGTCTCCATGGTCAACATGACCAATTTTGGAAGCTTTTGAATATTTAAGAATAAGTAAATTCAAAAAAATAAATTTATTAGTTTATTAATTTTTATTAATTTCGGGATTTGGGTTAAGAGGGTTTAGGGTTAACCCTCTTCCCTAATTAATAGGGGTCTAATGGTTTCCATATCTTTTAGAAAAAGAGAGTCAAAAGTCAAAAAAAAAAAGACAAGTAAAGGAGTCCAAAAAAATCTGGAAACTCCCTAAAGAGAGAGACCTAATTATGGAAACTCTCTAAAGAGTTTCCAGATATATTAAAAGAGAAAGGAGGGGGGGCGGCAGCTCTTTTCCCTCATTTTCACCTTAGAAAAAAAAAGGAAACAGGAAAAAGAGAAGAGAGAAACAAGAAAGGAAAGAAGAGAGAAAGGGGAGAAAGAAAGGGAGAGTGAAGGAGGTAGAAGAAGAGTGGAGGCAACGTAGCTCAGCCCTAGCACCTTCTGCAGCCTCTATTCGTGTTCTCCTATAAAGGTACGGGTACCCCTTCTTGAAACGAATGAGAAATCGGGTGGAGATTGGATTTCCATGCATCTTTTGATGGAAATCAATGGAGGAGCAGTGGATCCATGATTTTCCACTGATACCCATTTACATATTCTGTATTTTCATTGTTTTCTAACAATATATATATATATATATATATAATAATATGTATTCACCAAGTGTCTGCATTGACACTGGTGTTGTTGTTTCTGACAGCATCCACAGGCCCAAACTGGGCCTGTGTATATGCTGTTGGACCCAGCCGATATCGGCTGGGCTGGACTTACTACAACAACAACAACAACAACTACGCCTTCATCCCAAAACAATTGGGGTCAGCGATATGAACCAAAAAAGAAATTCATTTTGGGTCTTCCACATGAATCCTTTTCCTCCAATCATTTCTATCCAACGCCATGTCCTCGGTGAGGTTCAAAGCATTCATATCCTTTCCTATCATCTCCATCCAAGTCTTCCTAGGCCTACCCCGACCTCTTTTAACTAATATATTTTCCCATTTCTCCAACCTTCTAACTGGAGCATCATTAGGCCTTCGCCGAATATGTCCAAACCACCGTAAACGATTCTCTCGCATCTTATTTTCAATGGGTGCAACACCTACCTTCTTACGTATCTCTTCGTTCCGAATCTTATCTTTTATTGTATTTCCACACATCCATCTAAGCATCCGCATCTCAGCTACACTCATTTTTTGAATATGATGTCTCTTGGCAGCCCAACATTCCGTACCATATAGTAAAGCGGGTCTAATAGTCGTCCTATAAAACTTTCCCTTCAACCGCAATGGCATTCTACGATCGCACAGCACTCCAGTAGCACTTTTCCATTTCATCCACCCAACCTTTATCCTATGATTTACATCTCCATCAATTTTTCCATACTTTTGAATGATGGATCCCAAATATTTGAAATAATCATTCACCGGTATATCTTGCTCACCAAGCTTCACTACACTCCCATCACTACTTCGTTGCTTACTAAACCGACATTCCATATATTCAGTCTTACTCTTACTCAACTTAAAACCTCTAGCTTCCAATGTCTGTCTCCATAATTCTAACTTAACATTAACCCCAGCTCTAGACTCATCAATCAAAACAATATCATCAGCAAACAACATACACCACGGTACATTTTCTTGAATTGATCTCGTAAGCTCATCCATCACTATTGCAAATAGGAAAGGGCTTAAAGCAGATCCTTGATGTAACCCAACCGTTATCGGGAAATTGGTTGTCACCCCTCCACAAGTGCGGACATTGGTTACTACTCCTTCATACATATCTTTAATTATACTAATGTACTTGAGAGAAACACCTTTCTTCATCATTGTCCACCAGAGAACGTCCCTAGGTACTCTATCGTATGCCTTCTCTAAATCAATAAAAACCATATGCAAATCTTTGTTCCTCTCTCTATATCTTTCAATAAGTTGTCTAAGAAGATGTATAGCTTTCATAGTTGATCTTCCAGGCATAAAACCAAATTGATTCTCCGATATCATGACAACCTTCCTCAACCTAGACTCAATCACCCTCTCCCAAAGTTTCATAGTATGACTCATGAGTTTTATACCACGATAGTTTATGCAATCTTGTATATCACCCTTATTCTTATATAAAGGCACCAAAGTACTCTTCCTCCACTCATTAGGCATCTTATTTGTTCGCCAAATCAAGTTAAAAAGATTTGTCAACCATTCTAAACCTTTCTCTCCCAAGCATTTAGTGGACTTACTCTTTTCAAAAAAAAAAAAAAAAACCGTTTGATAATATATTGTTTCGATGTGTTGTGCTCTTTTGGGTCGGGCCACAGCAGGCCCAGCTGACCCAGTCAGCTGGGTGCTAGCCTGTGATTTTTCTGCCATTGAAAAAAAAAATTAAAATAAAATATCAATATGATTTTATTTATGTCTGAGTATGCTGTGGTTTCTTGACAACATACACAGGCCCAAACTGGGGCTGTGTATATGCTGTCAGGCCCAGCCGACAGGGTCGAATGGGCTGGGTGTTTTAGATAAGAAGAAAAAAAAAAATATATATATATATATATATATATATATATATATAATATAAAATATTTAACTATGGGTTTGTTGGGCTGTTTAACAAAGAAAAAGGAAAAGAAATTATAGTGAATCATGTTACATATATATATATATATAAGTGGGTGTTGGTCTCCTTGAAATTTCAAGTATACAGCGATGGCATGGAGGCTGTCTAGCCTGGACAGCACGCACATGCCTGGGCTGGGCTAGTGCTGGTGCTGTCAGGCCCCAGCCGACTGGGTTGGCTCAGTCATTCAACCCGGAGGTTTAGCCCAGGGTTGACATACCTGATCCAGCTGACTGGAGTCAGCTGAATCTGTTTGGGACCCCAGCCAACGGGGTGGAAGTCTCATGCTGAAGCGAGACCCTGGTTCTTCAATGACATATAAACACGTGTTAAGAGTGGGTATTTCATCAGTTGCGTGTACTAGATCAGATTGTACGAAAGGTAGGCTTGCACTTAATAAAAAATTTCATTTTTGCCAGTCGGGTGGAGTGTGATAGGAATTTTGTGTTGGTATGTATGTGACATGTTAGAACAGAAGTAATGCAGTGATAATTGCACATACTTGAGAATAAACACACATTGATGTTTCTTTTAAGAAAACGTGCATCTACAAGCAGGTGTGCACATAATGGAAATAGGTAGTGGTTTACTTCACATATAACATGTCATGGTTTATGCATATGGTGCATCGATGATCGAAATGAATCGTCGAGGGCTTGATAAGCCCGAGCTATGGGATTGCTTTTCCTTATTCATTTCAATGCATTGCAAAGATCATGTTTTTCTAATATTTCGTTTTATTGCACTATTCTACATGTTTCCATGGGCCGGAGTCCTGTGATGGCTCTCGCGAGATAGATGCGAGCTCATATCTTTATTTTTTCATATAATGTTGCAAAACTTAAGGAATTGATTTTTAATAAAAGGTAATAATAAAACACAGTGTAATATACCTTATGGGATCACCCATCTGGAGAATGGGGATCTTAGAGATCCGGTCTTGGGGAGACTGTGAGGATACAAAACTCTGTGTGCTTAATTTGGTCCCTTGAACCCGATATTGAGGTTCCTTCTCCTGGTCACGGTTTTAGGGAGAGTCCGCCACTTTACTTGGGGTGGTGTGTTTTGACACAGTTGTTGTTTTTGGTACCACGACAGTGGCACTTATGGGCGTGGGGTGTCCCTTGTGTCCCCGACATTAGATGTAGAGGTCTAATGTTCCGAAGGTGATTCGGCCGAGGGCTAAGTTGGAACCAGTAATAAAATACAAATTGTGCGCTAAGCTACCCTGAGAACCTAACTTGACCTCGGGGATTGTACCCGTTTTGTGTATTCGCGGGCAACGGTAATTAAAAAGAGAAACTTAAAGTTGTATGCATTTAATAGGGCATGCATATGAAAATAAAAGACTTAAATAAAAGATAATAAAATGATTCATGCACTGCACAAAAATCATTATTTCCCTGTTATGCATTAGATCATGCATACTTTAATGGTTCCCTCAATCAATATATGATGGTGAGTGTGGAATGTTTATTTCTTGTTGCATGCTGAAGTTTTATTACTTGCTACTGTTTTACTGTCTTTGCATGGTTAGCATTTATGATTGTTGCATGAATAAATTCCTAAATGCTATAAGTTGTCTTGTATATATTTCCCTCAATTGTTGCATGATATCTTATCTTAACCCTTTATCTCACTTGTTTCATTAAGAAGTAGCGGTGCTCAGGATTTCGATTCTGACACCCTACTTTATTGGTTTTTCGCAGGAACAGGTGATCAGTGAAGTCGACAGCTACTGGAAGGGCGCGAGAGTCACACTGAGTTTTTGACAGCTTCATTTGTGGACAAAGTCGCTCTTTCTTTTTGGTCTTTCAGTCTAGTGTTCTTTTCATTTACTTATTTCTGTCAGTGGTTACGTTACTTTCTGTTGAGTAGAACATTGTCCTTGAGATTAATTTTTAACTCTTGAATAAAGAAATTGGTTTGGTTTTTATGGATGATAATTGCAATTTTGTTTGTGGTGTTTGGCTATCCAGTTGAAGTTGGAACTGTGAGGACCCCGGGTCTCTGGGAAGTTTTAAGCACTATTTAAAAAAAAAAATAGCAATTTTCGAAGGGGATGAGTTGGGGTCGTTACACTTTTACTCCTAAACATAGAGCTTGTCTTAGCGTCATTTTTTCATATGTAGAACCCAAAAACTTCGAAGAAGCCAAAAAGGAATGATGAGTGGCTGAAAGCAATGGAATGTGAGCTTTGAGCTCTCAACAGGGCAAAAACTTGAGAATTTCAAGTTCTTCCTAAGGGTAAGAAAGCAATAGGGTGCAGATGGGTATTTAAGGTAAAGACTAAGAGCGGTAGATCTCTTGAGAAATATAAAACCCGGTTAGTTGCAAAGGGATATAGTCAAGAATACGAGATTGACTATGAAGAAACGTTTGTTCCTGTGGCCCGAATGGTCACTGTCAAATGCCTCATCATCGTTGCCTCAATTAACAAATAGAACATCTATCAAATGGATGTTAAAAATGACTTCCTAGATAGCAATTTAAATGAAAAGGTATATATGGATGCTCCACCAGGAATGGAGACTCCTAAAGGGAAAGTTCTTCACCTTTGAAAAGCCCTTCATGGTTTAAAACAAGCCCCCAAGGCTTGGTATGATAGGTTTAACTCAGTAATGTTAGAAAATGGGTTTCCATCCTGCTTCACTGACACTGCTTTGTTCGTTAGAAAAATCAATGTAGGGATTGTCATTCTGCTTTTGTATGTAGATGATATGCTAATAACCGGAAGTGATACTAAAGGAGTTAAAAGTATAAAAGCAATTTTAAATGATAGATTTGAAATGTCTGATTTGAGATTTCTAACTTATTTTTTGGGTATTGAAGTGGCATACTCTTATAAGGGTATTTTTTGTCTCAAACTAAGCTTGCACCTGAGGTTATTGGCAGGTCAGGTATTACGAATGATAAAGTTTGTGAAACTCCTGTTATAGTAGAAGCTAAAATGAAGATTGATGATGTCATTCTTCTCTCTGATCCCACCCCCTACAAAGGGCTTGTAGGATCATTGATGTATCTAAGTATTACTATACCAGATATTTCTCATGCAATTTATACTGCAAGTCAGTTCCAACATGCACCAACATCAGTTCACATGAGTGCCATCTTGCGGATTGTGAGATACATAAAGGGTACACTGAACAAGGGAGTATTCTTATACTCTTCTTCTGAATTAAAATTAATTGCTTATACTGACTCTGACTGGAGAGGTGACCCAAATAACCGTCACTCCACCACTGGTTTTTATGTGTTTTTAGGAGACTCGCTGATCCCATGGAGATGTAAGAGGCAGCAAAAAGTGTCTCTATCCTCTACCGAAGCTGAATATCAAGTCATGACAACAATTACCATAGAAATTGTGTGGATTCATCAACTATTAGAAGATATGGGGATTAATGTAGAAGGACCCACCAAGCTTTGCTGTGATAACAAGAGTGCAATTTATATTGCTAAAAATCACACATTCCATGAGCGTACCAAACACATTGAGATGGACTGTCACTATGTTCGTGAAGCATATCTGAAAGGGGTCATTGATCTTTCATATGTAACCTCAGAATATCAGTTGACATACTTTTTCACCAAAGCATTGTATGTTCCACAGTTCAATTTTCTTCTTGGCAAACTCTCGGTCATCTTGCCCTAAGTTTGAGGGGGGTGTTAAATTATATTACCGAAATCTTGTAACCTTATATATTTTATATATATAAAGGATGATACATATACATATATGTATCTATCCATATATATATATATATAATATATTTTAGTCATAGGGGTAGTTTAATCATTTCCTCTATTTTTACGCATATTCTTTTTCAAGAATGTGATTGTATTTTTCTTTTCTTTCTTTTTATTTTTATTTTTTTGTTTTTTGTATTGTACCAAAAGGTACATTGGGGGGGGGGGCACTCTTGAGTGGAGCCCCTCCAAGGCTCCTTTTGGTGGCTTATAAATAGGGGTTCTCCCCTTGTAATTTCTCAGGCTTTTGGGTAAAAGCCCAAGTGATTAATAAAGTGCTTTTTTATTCTTTTATGCCTTTGTGCATTTGTGAGATTTAGTGGGTTGTGCTTTTGTGCACAAGTGTTCTAAGAGTTCTTATTGTGCATGTGTGCACGTGTTTATCATCAAGAATATTGAGGTCTTTATCATAGTATCTTGTTGAAGATACTTTTACAGTATCTTCATCCATATATGAGAAAGGTCTCTCTCTCTCTCTCTCTCTCTCTGGTCCACTGTGCTCTTGGTCACTCTGATCAGACAATTGATGTTTGTGCAGGATTCTTAATGCAGTATACAGGAAACATAACAAATAACATAATGTAATTATTTTGAGCAAAACAGATGGTACAGATTTTAACAGCCATGGAATTGAAAGTTATGTCATCAGTAAGACAACTGATCCACATCCACTCAGTAGGTAATTTGTATGACATGGAGTCTTCGTAAATCTGTATAGACAAATCCCAGGATACAAATGGTTAGCAAATTTTTATTGCCTTAAGGACAGCATGAACAGGTTCAAAATTGTGACCAATTCCTACTCCCTGGTGGGCAGGGGGGACCTCAAGGGTTTTACCAACTGGAAGCCAGCCAATGTGTGGTCAGTCTGGTAGGGGGGGGGGGGGGGGGGGGGTGTTCCTTTGGATTATCCGAAAAAAAAAGTGGCCACCATACATAAAAAAAAAGAAAAGCACTTGATCTAGCTGAGAAATTTCATGGATAAAGCTGTTGATACATAGATATAGAGATTTTTATGTAGTTTTTTCAGTAAGACTGGTATGGGGGTATGGTACATGAGTAAAAATGGAGTATCCGTGTAAATAGTCCAACACCTTGCATTAGCCAAGTAACTTTGGACTTTGGAGTCCACACACAGAGGTTAGAGGTTTATACTCAGCATGCTATATACAATCCATATATTGTAGAAAGGAGTTGCAAACATTAGCCAACAGTCCCTCCCTTCTACATATGAAGTTGGAACTTGTTACGACAATTATGCTGATTTACAAATTCTTCTACATATGAAGTCATAATATGTTCAGAACTAGAAGTCCAAAACATGTCAAACATATGTATAGTGCAGTAACATTTAATAATCAACAAATTATATAGTTGAACTTTGCACACTTTTGACCATGTATGTTGATCACAAGACTGGATCATAAAACAGATGAAATGGGTCAGGCCTGGTGCAAAACCCAATTTGCATACACTCATAGGTATCTTGTACTAGCATCCACAACAGCCTGGTAGAAGAACCTGTGTTACATAGCTGCCAATACGCATTCAAACTATCTAACTCGAATATGTTACGACACATAGAAAGCAAGAAATCATGATCATCACATTCATTACTAGAGACTTACCTTAAGATTTGTATCCTTCCTTGCCCTGCGATATTCATCAATGAACTTGGACTCATCACCCAACAGTTCACTAAAGAATTTTTCAGCTGTACAAGGGAATTCCTCCTAAAACAAAGAAAAGTAAAGTAAAAAGCCACAATGTTGGCAAAGGACAGAAATTGTAAGATGCAATAGCTTGAATCCATACATTAACTATACCAACTAAGACTTCCTCTTTAATGAATGGCTGGGACTGTTCATCCTTCGGTAGATCACCATCCAAAGCCTCATTCACATATCTACTGCTTCCAACGGAGCTACTATGAGCCCTTAATGCAGAGTGTGCCCTCTCCTACATTTCATGCAAAATAAAATACTTTACTTTTGATTTCTGCTCTGAATAAGCTTATGGATCATCATTGACAATAATCTAGGTTTTGATTTATGATCTGAATAAGCTTAAGAATCATCATTGGCAATCAACAACTTCAATAAAACAATAAACCAAGCAATGTATTTCAAAGGGAAAAACAGAACTTGTGATCCAATCTAGAGAACTCAAATGTAAAAATTGATCATTAGTTGCAACTCCAGTCACCTACCTGTCCAGCATGGGCACCACATGACGAGAACTAAAACAATGCACCACTAAGTTTATGAATGTGAATGGTGCATCAATGTTATCATGCACTTCATGAAAATAATACAACAAAAATCTCTAAACAATGCCCTAATAAATGCAAAATAAATGGATATCTCACATATTTGAACCAGTTTAAAATATATTAACAAAATGATAGACTAAAAATTTTCATTTAATAAGATCAAGTTCAGGTCTTGAAATCATAGCATCATGCAACAAGAATTGAGATAATATGTCACTAAGTTCACAAATGTAAATGTTAATCAATATCAGCCCGCACAGCATGAAAATAAACACAAAAAGAAAAAAAGAAAGTCTCTAAACAATGCTCTATTAAATTTTCATAACATCAACTTCAGGTTATCAGATCCTCTTTTCTCCCAAAGTGAGCTTAGAAATCCTACATGATCATCCTTCTTGTAATGTTACAAATGGCAAAGGAAATCTACTTTATTAGTTGATGATGCACAATAGCTGTCAGTATCAAATGAACTCAAATTTAAGTGTGATTGTTAGACTGGTTTATATATGAGGATGAATAGTCATCTTGGGTGCTAGGTCACAAATGTCTCAGGGACAGCGTAGATTTAAAATAGATGGCATGTTGATCAGATCCAGTCTATGGTTTCCAATTAGACTCTTCTTTCTACAAATTCATAATTCAGCTGATGAATTTATTCATTCTCATGCAATTGCTTACACTTCGACTAAAGTAATTTATCCTATTTAGCTTCTATCTTTTGTTTTTGTTTTTTTTATTTACCCACCATGTAACTTTTAGATCCCAATTTTTCTCTCTGAAACACTTTTTGAAGATTAGTTCTAAATGTTATGATCCTAGGATTGTATACTAATTACAAATTACAAAGAGATGGAAGTCCATCATCACATGTAAGTTCTTAATTGGGCAAGTCTCTTGACATATAAATTCTTGAAGGTTAATGACATTCTATGCAAAAAAAAGAACCAATGAAGGTACGCCTGTAAGGAATGGTGTGTTCATGTCATGATGTTATTTGTCTAGTACTTAAGGGTATATTAGTTATTTGTTGTGCTTTATGTAATCTAGTCACGTTGTGTTTCTATTGAGGGTAGACATGTTTTTTGTCTAATCCTAATGTAAAAATATAAATAGTGGCTGAATGAGAATTGAATCCTCAACAGAATTTGTGGGGATTAACTGCACTTCATCTTCCCTCTCCCTTCACTCTCATGTCATCTTTGAACCTGGTGTGACACAAATTTTGATGGTATTAGAGCAAGATTCCTTGCCAAAGTAAGTCCTAATTGGATTCAAGCTCTCAATACTCTTCTTTCTTTCTCTTCTCTTTTTTCCTTTTCCTCTTCTTTCTTTCCTCTTTTCCTCCCTATCTTGCCTATTTTCTTCTCTCTTCTTTTCTCTCTCTGTTTCTCATTTCAATCTGTTTAAACTGTTAACAGATTTGATTTTCAGTTTGGATATAAAATCTGTTAACAGATCTGTGTTTTTGCTTTAGACAGATTTTATCTTAATTGTATTGGGATCAGACCTGATCTGTGTCATTGATTCAAGGATCTGTTACCTACCTTGATCAAGTTTCCCCATCTGCTGAATTTTTACATCGTCTTCTTATCTATTTTGTTGTGCCTCTCTCTCTCACTCATATATATATATATATATATATATATATATTCTTCTTCAATTGCAAAGGTTTTTCTGTTCACCAGATCTGAAACATTTGTCTTGGAATCTGAAAATATTGTTCTTGATTATCCTATGAGTTGTGAACACATTGTTCTTGTGATTGTTGCTTATTGGGTGCTATGATTGTTATTGATAGCATCCATACACTGTTCTTGTCTCCTTATCTGATTCAGGTTGTCAGCACAAATAATAATAATAATAATAACACATAAATAAATAAATTAGCGCCTATTTTGAGTAGTTGGTTTCTCTAATCTGGTCATTGATTTCTTGATCTAGTTATTGTTAGAATCCTCTGTAGAACCTGTATTGAGAGAAAGAGAGAAGAATAGAAGAAGAGGGGCTGCGGCTGTCATGATTTCAATCAATGAAATTGTGACCTAAAGACATATATTTATATGTTTTGGTATACAGAATGGATCCAGAACTGGTATAATATCTAGACCCAGAATACAATGTACACTAGAACCCATATGGACCCAGGTCGGGTATATGATACAACTTTTTCACCTCCCCTCAAGTTGATCATGGTTTTGAACCATAAACAACTTGCCTTTAAGCATCCAAAAGCGATCTTTTGTCAAGCCCTTTGTAAAAATGTTTGCAACTTGTCTTTCAGTATTAACAAATTCAGTCTCGATTCTTCAACTTTTTGTCTCACAAAATGTTGGTCGATTTCAATATGCTTAGCGCGACTGTGATGTACTGGATTGAATGACATATTGAGAGCACTTTGATTGTCACACAACAAGGTAGACGAAGAGATCGTTTCTCCCACTTCAGTTAGTAAATGCCTGACCCATGTGACTTCGGCAGTAGCGACAGCCATGGATCTATACTCAGCTTCAGTGCTTGATCTAGCAACAGCATTTTGTTTTCGACTACTCCAAGAGACTAAGTTTCTTCCAATAAAGACACAATATCCTGACGTAGACCTTCGTTCATCAGGATCTCCAGCCCAGATTGCATCACAATATACAGTAAGTTCATGCACATCCTTGCCAGACGACTGTAAAGAATATATCAACTCATCTCCAATGGTCCCTTTCAGATATCTAAGTATCCTCTTAACCGTGTCCATATGTCCAGTACGTGGTGCATGCATAAATTGAGACACTTGATTGACTGAATAAACAATATCAGGTCGAGTAAAAGTGAGATATTGCAACATCCCTATTAGACTGTGGTACCTGGTGGGGTCCTCACACAGGTCTCCATCATGAGTACTTAATTTTTGGTGAAGCACACTTGGAGTTGTTAAAGGTTTGCAGTCTTTCATACCTGCCTTGCTGAGAACATCGAACGTATACTTGTGTTAAGTGAGAGTCAAGCCATGAGCCTGGCTATCGACTTCTATACCAAGAAAATAGTGCAAGGCCCCAAAATCTTTCATTTTGAACCTCTGACCTAATAGGTTTTTCACTTCTTTGATATGATCTTTAGAGTTTCCTGTGATAACAATATCATCAACATAAATTAACAATAGAGTGATCACATTCTGACTTCTAAAAATGAATAATGAGTGATCTAGTAGAGAGCGTGAAAATCTATGCTTTTGAATCTCAAGGGAAAAGCTGTCAAACCAAGAGCGAGAGGCTTGTTTTAGGCTATAGATAGCTCTTTTTAGCCTACACACATGTGTTTTACAATTTTGCTCTTGATATCCAAGGGGTTGTTCCATGTAGACTTCCTCCTTCAAATCCTCATGCAAGAATGCATTTTTTACATCAAGCTGACTCAATTTCCATCCATGTTCAACAGCCAAGGAAAGAATAATTTGAATTGTTCTCATTCGCACCACAAGGCTGAAGGTCTCATCATAGTCTTGCCCTGCTTCTTGAGTGAACCCTTTGCCACCAGTCTTGCCTTGTATCGTTTAATGGTCCCATCTGGTTTACACTGTATTTTGTAGACCCATTTGTATCCGACAACATTTTTGTCAGGTGGTCTGGGAACGATTTCCCAGGTTCCACATTCATGTAAGGCTTGCATTTCATCATTCATGGCTTCTACCCATTTGGTAGAAATGGTTGCCTTATAGTACATAATAGGTTTATCTTCCTTATTCAGGACAGTTAAAAAGAGCTGAAAATCCAAGGAGAAATTGTTATAGCTGACCCACCTATCAATAGGATGTCGCATGCGATTGGATCTTCTGACCTCAAGAGTATGAGAGGAAGTAGGTGCAACTGCTGAGGTGTGATTTGAAAGGTCTAGCATTGTCGTTCTCTGTCTAGTATAGCAAATGCCCTTGTATCTGCCCGGTACAGTTGGTATTTTTTCCCAATTCTGTGATCCCGATGTGCCAATAGTCTCAGGCATTTCTTCTTTCTGCCGCCCACAACCTGGTGAACAGACTTCATTGGAACTAGCAAAAAGTTCTGAATTCAGCCAAGGGTAATAAACTTCGGTGGTGGTAGGGGACATATCCGTTGTTCCAGCTTTGTGATCAAAATTTTGTTCATTAAAGATAACATTTCTTGAGATTCTGATACGTCTGTTGGCGGGATCATAACACCTATATCCTTTATAGTAGTCTGCATATCCCACAAATTTACACTTCTGAGCCTTGTCCTGAAACTTGTTTCTCAGAGACCGATCAATGTGCACATAACAAACACATCCGAAGGCACGCAAATCATGATAACTAGGATGAGCTCCAAAAAGACAGTAATAAGGAGACTTATTTTTCAGAACAACCATAGGCAATCTATTTATCACATATACGGCAGAATGAAAAGCTTCTGTCCATAGATTGATGGTAAGATTGCTGACATGGAGCATACTCATGGCACTTTCAACGATATGCTTGTGTTTTCGCTCAGCAATCCTATTTTATTGAGGGGTGTGTGGACAGGACACCCTTCTTCCTATCCAATTATTTTGAAGAAAAGAAATAAAGTCACTAGATGAGAACTTCCCACCTCCATCACATTGGAAGAATTGAATGGACTCAGAGAATTGATTTTTTACTAAGGAAAGAAAAATTTGAAACAAAAGAAAAACTTCTGACTTATTTTTTATGAAATATATCCAGGTGTATCGAGAGTAGCTATCAACAAAGATTAGGTAGTATCTGCTTCCAGATCCAGAGGCAACTAGGGTAGGTCCCCATACATCAGAACATATTACCTCAAAAGGCTTTGAAGCTCTCTTATTAATAGAGTGAAAAGGCAATACATGACTTTTGCATAAAAGACAACTAGAACACTTCTGACTTTTCTCATCCACATTGAGACTTTCGTTTAGAATGAGATTATTAGAAACAAGTTTCTCAATAAAATGACTCCCACAATGTCCTAATCGACTGTGTCATAAGAAAGGCTTATTACATTCAGAAATACTAAAAACATTTGCTGAAGAGAAGAAACATGACTCTAATGAAGACTTCGAATCTAGATGAGTAGGGCGGACGGGATGACATGGAGCTTCTTCAAAGACATACATATTGCCTTGTCTCTTTCCTTCAGCGAATGTTTCCCTCGTGCGAAGGTCCTTGACCTACACAAAGAAGGGAGTGAATTCGACTGAAGCATGATTATTATCAACAAGTTTAGAAACAGAGACAATATTTTTCTTGATATTGGGAGCATGAAGGACATTAGAAAATTCAAAAGTAGAACATGACATGGGAATGACAGATTTTCCAACATGGGAAATAGGATGGTAGGATCCATCTACAGTGACAATTTTACTTTTGCCAAAATAAGGAATAGGTTTATAAAGTTTATCTGCATCGCTAGTCACGTGAGTAGCTGCCCCTGAGTCAACAAACCAGGTGCCTTGATCATTCTGCTTTAATTTCAATTCTGACAAGGCGAATATCAACAAATCTCTAATCTCTCCATTGTCTCTGATATTGTTGGACTTTCTTTTTTGTTCTGTCTGTGGAGTCTTTCCTTTATTTTCAGGATTGTGCCAACAATTCGCCATGATATGCCCCCTTTTGTTACAAAGGAAGCAAGTGGGAATAGATCTTTGTCCCTGAGCATGAGTCAACATATTTGAGGTGGGAAGCAATCCACGTCCTCCGTGTCCATTTCGCCCTTGTCCCCCTTGCCCTCGTCCTCAACCATAAGTCACCCCTGTGGCAAAAACTTCTTAGGAATTTGTATGAGCATGAGTTTCTTCAGAAAATCCCTTCAAAGTCATTTCATACTGAATTAATTTAGCTCGCAACTCATCAAAAGTAGGAAGGGCAGGTAGACACAGTAGTGAAGTGACGATCATATTATAGTCGGATCCCAATCCACTCAGAGTTTGTTGCACCATATCACTGTCACTCACCGCATATCCTATAACTGCAAGTTGGTCTATGATAGTCTTCATCTTGTTTAGATGTTCCATGATGGTCATGGAATCTTTTCTCAGCAGCTGAAATTCCCTCTTGAGAAAAACCATTCTCGCCTGTGAAACTTGCGAATACGTCTGAACTAATCTCTCCCAAAGTTGCAGGGTTGTACAATTGTCAAGGATTGCAACAAGAACTTCTTGAGACAAGGTAGAAGTGACGTATGCAACTACTGATTGATCTTTCCTTTCCTAGTTGAGGTATTCTGCATTTTTGACATACACAATTGAACTTGCCCCTTTATCATCTTTCTCTTCTCTCGTAACAAATTCTAGCGGGACTGGAGTGGTTCCATCTAGGTGACCTAAAAGACCTTGGCTCCTTATAAAAGGAATGATTTATCTCTTCCAAATCAAGAAGTTTGAGGTGGTTAACTTTTCGAAAACAAATTGATTGAGAAAACTCGAAGAAAGACTCGATTGAGAAGAATGAGAATGCATGAAGAAAGAAAATTTAACAAGGGAATTCACAAAGTGCTCAGTCCACTGCCAGAGAAGTTTGTTGATCGCCCTTTTTTTTTGAGAAGCTGAGTAACCTTCAAAAACTGGCAATCAGAGACTGTCAGATTTAAAGGGGGCCAGATCTCCAGATCTAAGTTTTCCCTTCCACCTTTTTTTTTATAAGATTTGAGATTAATGCAATAAAACTCCTCACACGTTGAACAAAATTTGAAACTAACTGTATTTTCAGACAAAACGCAATGTGAATACCAGCTGTGACAGCGAGAAGAAATAGACGGCAAGGGGAGACACTTGAAGAAATAAGAATCAGATTGAAAAACTGTTGTCACACAGCAAATCTGGATAGCAAAAAAAAAGAACTTAATATTTCATATCTGACCCAACTTCACAGCCAGATCTGAATATTCGAGTCCAAGTGAGAAAGAAGAAGGGATGCGCAGAGGCTACAGATCTGGTGCACCAGATCTGAATATACCAGACGAAGAAGAAGGTGGGTCGACTTTAGCGATTCACGTGAAACAGAAGATTCACGTGAAACGAGTCCCCCCCCCCTTTTTTTTTGACACACGGGATTTACGTGAACAAAGGATTCACGTAAACTCCTCACAGGTGAATTTAGGGATTCACGTGAGACGTGAATCCACCAGAAAAGAACTAGAGAAGAAATGAAGAAATGAGAGATAAAGAAGGAACAAAACTGAAGAAGACAAGAGATGAAGGAATCTTCAAACCTTTGATCGGACGCACCTTTTGGAAGCCTCTTCAACCCCTAGATGGATCTCGGCTTTGATACCATGTTAGAATCCTCTGTAGAACCTGTATTGAGAGAAAGAGAGAAGAATAGAAGAAGAGGGGCTGCGGCTGTCACGATTTCAATCAATGAAATCGTGACCTAAAGACATATATTTATATGTTTTGGTATACAGAATGGATCCGGGTCTGGTATAATATCTAGACCCAGAATACAATGTACACTAGAACCCATATGGACCCGGGTCGGGTATATGATACAACTTTTTCAGTTATCATTGTTTCTTTCTTTTTGTAGAAGCAACTACTTATCAACTCATTGTTTCTTTCTCGGCTTGTCCCTGAAAAACTGACGTCTTCCAATTTTCTAATATGGAAGCATCAAATCACCCCATTCATTGAGAGCTTGAATTTGATGGGACATCTGGACAACTTTGATCTGATTCCCCCCAAGTTCATTTCAGAGATGAAAGGGGAAGGAGAGAGTGTTAAGACAGTTTCCACAGCCAATGAACTTGGGGGGAATCAGATCAAAGTTGGGATGTGGGCAAAGTGGGATGTGGGCGAAATTGGCAAAATAATCGAAGAGGAGTAAGAGGTCGAGGCAGGAATAATTGGACAGGTAGAAGATGCATTCTTCCCCTCCCACAAATTGTGACGCCAAATGCTCCACAAGCTGGTCAAAACAACAACCAACAAAGGAACATGGTTCAGTGTCAACTCTACAAGAAAAGAGGGCATACTGCAGACAGTTGTTGGGATTTACCAGCATATGGCATTCCATCCAATGCAAAGAAGGTGGATTACAATGATAATTATGTTCAGGCACATGAGAACCACGTGAAACAAGAGCAGCAAGGATAACAAAATAATGAGGTTTTGGCTGCCATCTTTGAAGGTTTAAAGTTGGACCAGCATACGCCTTAAGGAGAATGGTATATAGATTCCACGGCCAGCATGAAAAGAAGGCATCGTTATCTTCATTGTGTATGTCTGACCCGATCCATTTATGTAATGGATCGGGTCCAGATCCAGTTCATGTATTGTAAATTAACACTCTGTAAAGGAGTATTTTCGTACCCTAGTGTTTTACACTTTTAATATAAATAGAATGAGAAGGCAGTCACGATAGACTGAGCCTTCTTTCCTCTGGAATATCTCTCTCTCTCTCTCTCTCTCTCTCTCTCTCTCTCTCTCTCTTCCCTTCTCTCACTGTCGATAATAGGGTTTCCTTCTTTCATGGTATCAGAGCCAAAATCTGGGAGCGAATCACAGTGTGAATCTGCGTGAATCCATCAGCGTCAACAACGTGGATTTATCAGCCGTGAATCTGCGTGAAGAAAGCCCCAACATGAATCTGCGTGGTATTGTGAACCTCAAAGACCCAACGTGAATCTGTGTGAAGAAAGACCCAGCGTGCATCTCAAAGCCACGTGATCCTATCAGCCGTGAACCTCAAAGAATCACAGCATCAATCTGTGTGCCTTTCATTCCAGTGTGAATTTGGACCTATCAGCCGTGAATCTCAAAGAATCACAGCATCAATCTGTGTGCCTTTCATCCCAGCGTGAATCTGGACCTATCAGCCGTGAATCTCAAAGAAACACAGCGTCAATTTGTGTGCTTCTATCAGCAAAATTTGTGTCCTGTGTCTAATTAAATCAGGTTCCCCTTTCCTTTGTGAAAATTCGATCCTCTTTCGATCTGTGGTTTAATTCCTGCTGTTTTCTTGTTGCTTTTCCTACATTTAATCTATGTTTTTCCTACTACCTGCTAATCATTGTTAATCTGTCTCTCTTGATCTGTGATTTCCTCACTGCTGTTTTTCCCTGCATTTAATATGTGTTTCCCTGCTACCTACCAATCACTGTCAATCTGTGATTTCCTTCTCTACTGATCTGTATTTTTTTTTTGTTGGTTCTAAAGAGAACTGCCTGCTGAGTATCACGTGCTAACAGCCATCTGTTTTTTTTTTCTTTATCTGAAATTTTTTCTATTAGCCGAGCAGTGTTCTGTTAGCCGAGCCCTTTGTTTCTCATACCTAAGTGTCAATTCCAAGATATTCACCAAATGGATTTTACTCACGGGCAATCATGTTTGTCCTCAAGTTTTCTCGGTCAACTAGTCTCTGAAAAACTGAATAACTGCAATTTCTTAACCTGGAAAAGACAGATTATTCCGTTTATAAAAAGTCAGGACCTCTCTGGTCATCTGGATGGATCGGTCCCACCGCCTCCAGAATTTCTTTTGCAAGAAAAGGTGGACGATAAAGGAGAACAATCTGTTGTTCTTCACAAGAATCCAGAATATGTTGCTTGGATGAAGAAGGATCAATCGCTAGTGGCATATATCACCTCAACTCTTTCACAGGAGGTCCTTATTGCTCTTCCTGATGATTGTTCGGCAAAGGAACTGTGGGATACGTTAGTTCAAACATATTCACAAATTTCTGAGGCAAGAATTATGTTTCTTAAGCGAGAATTTCAAATGCTGAAGAAAGATTCCATGTCTATTATGGAATACCTGAATAAAATGAAAGGCATCACAGATCAGTTGGTTGTTGTTGGGTGTCTTGTCAGTGAAAAAGATAAAGTACAACAAACCTTGAGTGGATTGGGGCCAGATTATCATGTTATGACGACAACCTTACTATGTTTACCAGAACTTCCAAAGTTTGAAGATCTTTGTGCAAAATTATTGCACTATGAGATGAATCTGAAAGGTTCCTCTGAAGCCTCTCATGGGAATTCCGGAACACAAGATGTGCTGGCTATGGGAATGAGTTATGGTCGAGGTAGAGGAAGTTCTTTTCGAGGAAAAGGAGGACAAGGGAGAAATAACTATGGAGGTCGAGGCATACTTCCAACACCCCATGTCCAGGGACAAAGACCCATTCCCACCTGTTTCCTATGCAACAAGAAAGGGCACATTAAAGCGAACTGTTGGTTTAATCCTCAAAACAAAGGGAAAGCTCCACAAGCAGAGGCTAGAAAGGATGGAGAAGTAAAAGAGTTGCTGTTGGCAGCCTTGGCAGGATTGAATATGAAACAAAATGACAAAGGAATTTGGTATGTCGACTCCGGAGCAGCTACTCATGTTACAGGTGATGTAGGTAAATTCTTGACTCTTACACCTTATGTTGGAAAGAATAGCATTGTCGCAGGAGATGGATCACATCATGCCATCTCACATACTGGAAATGCCATTATACACATGTCAAAGTCCTCCCTTAAACTTCCAAGTGTCATCCATGCTCCTAATATTCAAAAGAACATTGTTTCTGTCTCAAAACTTGTTGATGATGCTAATGCTTCAGTTGAATTTACTCTCTCTTCTGTTTATGTCAAGGATCTTCGCACGAGGAGGATATTCGCTGAAGGAAAACGATGGGGCAACATGTACATCTTCCAAGAAGATCCTTCCTTCATTCATTCCAACTATTCATCCTTGAAGCCTCACCAATGTCAAGTTTTTTATTCTGATTTTATATTTAATGTTTCTGAAAGTAATAAGCCAAGACTTTGGCATAGTCGTCTTGGCCATTGTGGTCGCCATTTTATTGAAAAACTTGTCATGAATAATCTTATTCCTAAGTCCAGTCTGCGTTCAGAAGTCGTTGATACAAAATGTTCTAGCTGTCATCTATGTAAGAGTCATGTTTTACCTTTTGCTTCCATTAATAAAAGAGCTTCAAGGCCATTTGAGGTCATTTGTTCAGATGTCTGGGGTCCTGCTCCAATTACTTCTTTTTCTGGCAGTAAATACTATTTTATTTTCATTGATAGTTACTCACGTTATACTTGGATATTCTTTATGAAGCACAAATCAGAAGTTTTTGGATTGTTCCAGAAATTTCACTCTTTCGTTCAAAATCATTTCTCTACCAACATTCTTAATTTCCAGTGTGATGGAGGAGGTGAATTCTCCTCGAGTGATTTTGTTAACTTTCTTCAACATAATGGGATAAAGAGAAGAGTGTCTTGCCCTCATACACCTCAACAAAATGGGATTGCTGAGAGGAAGCATCGACATATTGTTGAGACTGCAATGAGCATGATGCACGGGAGCAATCTCCCTATATCATTATGGACTGAAGCCTTCCATTCCACAGTTCATGTGATAAATCGCTTGCCCATGAATATCTTAGAAAATAAGTCACCATACTTCTCTCTTTTTGGCATACAACCTGATTATCATGAATTACGTGTGTTTGGGTCTGTTTGTTATGTGCACATTGATAGATCACTCAGGCACAAGTTCCAAGATAAGGCTTTGAAATGCAGGTTTATAGGATATGCAGAAGATTACAAAGGGTACAGGTGTTATGATCCCCTGAGTAAGCGTGTCAAAATATCAAGGAATGTTATTTTCGATGAAATGAACTTTGCTGATCAGGATAATAATTCAACTATGGTGGATACCGATAACTCAAGCTCCAGCATTGAGGTATACTACCCATGGTTAAATTCATAACTCTTCTCCAATGGTACAGTAGACTGTCCAGAAAATTGCAGTCAGAATGAGCCACGTGAGGATTCAGCCAATGAGACTCAAACAGAGGAAACTGTCACATATGACTTGGAGCCAACAAGGTATAAGGGTATTGTGTACACTCGGTGAGAGAAAGAACCCTCATTCATTCCTTGTATAAACACGGATCCATCTGGATCATCCGTTTCGCAGCAAATGGATATCAGAAGATCTTCACGGATTCGACATCCGCTTGACAGGTGGGTAAGTTATAAAAAAATTTCATTGGACTTTCAGTTATTCTTGACATCCATATGTAAGGAAGATGAGCCTCTTATGTTCTATCAAGTTGCGAGCTCTAGAAGATGGGTAGAAGCAATGAATGAAGAAATGGAGGCCTTACATGAATGTGGCACATGGGAGATTGTGCCTAGACCACTGAACAGAAATGTCGTTGGGTCAAAATGGGTGTACAAGATAAAATATAAACCAGATGGGAGCATCGAAAGGTACAAAGCTCGACTTGTAGCCAATGGATTCACACAAGAGGAAGGCCAAGACTTTGATGAAACTTTTAGTCCTGTAGTTAAGATGGGGACCATTCGTATTGTGTTGAGTCTAGCCATTAAACATGGATGGACATTGAGCCAGCTGGATGTAAAAAATGCTTTTCTGCACGGGGATTTAAAAAAAGAGGTCTACATGGAACAACCCACTGGATATGCAGAACGAGACGCCAAAAAATATGTATGCAAATTAAAGAGAGCACTCTATGGTTTGAAACAAGCTTCTCGTTCCTGGTTCGACAAATTTTCTCTAGAAATACAACGGCATGGTTTTTCTCGGTCTCTTCTGGATCACTAATTATTTATTCACAATGAACAAGGAGTTACTACTCTTCTGTTGATATATGTAGATGACATCATCATCACAGGGAATTGTAAAAGCCACATTGAGCAGGTGAAGAAGTTATTAAATCAGAGATTTAAGATGAAAGATTTGGGAGAGCTGCGATATTTTCTTGGGGTAGAAGTTGATAACAAAAATGACATGCTTACCCTTACTCAACACAAATATACGCTGGACATTCTCAGCAGAGCAGGCATGACAGATTGTAAGCCGTTAACATCTCCAAGTGTCATCCATCAGAAATTGAGTTCACAAGAAGGGGATATATATGGAGATCCCACTAAGTATCACAATTTAGTTGGCATGTTGCAATACCTGACTTTTACTAGACCCGACATAGTATATTTAGTTAATCAGGTATCTCAGTTTATGCATGAACCTCGTGTGTCACATATGGAGGCAGTCAAACGTATACTTCGCTACCTAAAGGGTACAGTGGGTGATGGGCTAGTATACAAAGGCAAGGAAGAATTAGATCCAGGCGGGGGCCATGAGATTGTTACTTATGCTGATGCTGATTGGGCGGGAGATCCAGACGAACGATGATCAATATCCGGTTACTGCAGCTTCATTGGGCCAAACTTGGTATCCTGGAGCAGTAGAAAACAAAAGGCGGTTGCTAGATCGAGCACTGAGGCTGAATACAAATCGATGGCCACTGCCACGGCCGAGGGTACATGGATAAGACATCTTCTGACTGAAATGGGAGAACCGATTGCTAGGTCACTGTTACTGTGTGACAATCAAAGTGCCATCAACATGTCATTCAATCCCATTTACCATAGTCGAGCAAAGCACATTGAAATAGATCAACATTTTATTAGGAAAAAGGTTGAAGACAAAGTGATTGAGCCCATGTATGTGTCAACTAAAGAACAAGTTGATGATATCCTCACTAAAGGGTTAACAAAGGATAGATTTTGGTTTTTGAAGAACAAGTTGTTCATGGTCCAACACCATGCACAACTTGAGGGAGGTTGAAAAAAAGGCATCGTTATCTTCATTGTGTATGTCTGACCCGATCCATTTATGTAATGGATCGGGTCCAGATCCAGTTCATGTATTGTAAATTAACACTCTGTAAAGGGGTATTTTCGTACCCTAGTGTTTTACACTTTTAATATAAATAGAATGAGAAGGCAGTCACGATAGACTGAGCCTTCTTTCCTCTGGAATCTCTCTCTCTCTCTCTCTCTCTCTCTCTCTCTCTCTCTCTCTCTCTCACTGTCGATAATAGGGTTTCCTTCTTTCAAATCATGTGACTGGCATTGCGGATATAATTTTTAATCTTCAAACTTATGAAAAACATAGCAGAATAATCATTGGAGATAGGACTCCTCACCCTATCACTCATGCAAGAAATGCCCAACTTTCATGTAAAACTAGTCATGTGTCCCTTCCAAATACCTTGTTCCTGGAATTAGAAAGAATTGCATTTCCGTATCTCAACTTTGTGATCAAACAAAAGCTTATGTTGTTTTTACTCTTGTGCATGTGAAGGATCTTCGCATAAGAAAAACGTATGTCGAAGGAGTAAGATGCGAAAGTCTTTAAGTTATCAAGGAAGTTTATGGTAGTCCATCCGATTCAAGTTCATCCAACTCAAGTCCACTAGGAAGTTCAGAGTCCAAGTTGTTGATTTCGCAATTCAAGTCCAGCCAAAGGGATGTTGATTTATGGCATCGTCGCTTGGCACAGTGCAGTATTCCTTTCTTGAAGTCATTGTCAAATAAAGGAGTTTTGTCAAAAGAGTCTTGTAATAATGAGTTGGTGAATGAAAATTTGAGTTTAAGTTGTCAAATATGTAAAAGTCACCAACTTCCTTTCCAATATTTCAATAAAAGAGCTTTCTTTCCATTTGAGATCATGCATTTTGATGTTTGGGGGCCTGCGCCTAAGGTTTCATTTGTAATGAAATGGTGGTCTTCCACAAATGCGCAAACAACTCACAAATATGTGTCTATTGGAGACACTACAAGCATAACCCTTGAAAGGGTATAAATGGAAGAACACTTGAAATAAATAATAATTTATTCATACACTAAAAATGCTTAAGAAGCATTGCTTTACAAGGGAGGGGTTCACCCCTATCTATAAAAGAGGTAGAGGAGGAGAGGAAGAGCTTTTCCTAAGAGTCATTGGACCTAGTCCAACAGCTATAGGAATGGTCAAGATCCAACGAGATCTTGACCATCTAGTTCAAAGTGAACTATAAAAAAAATAAAAACAAAGAAAATAAAAAATAAAAAATAAAAAGAAATAAAATATATATATATATATATAATGTTAAGATTAATTGACCGTTTGAGGTTTTAAGCTTAAGGTTTCTTAAAAGTAGGTTATTTGATATTTCGTATATAAGGAGGGACTTGTATGTAAATTTTAATTTTTGGCTTCCCTCTATTTAACTTAGAGGAGATTAGCCCTAATATGAAGGTTAACAAGTTTTCTCCTCTCTCTCTCTCTCTCTCTCCAACTCATTGAAGTTTCCACATGGTATCAGAGCTATGGATCTCGAGAACGTGAGCACGTGATCGATCTACACCAAAAACAAAAAAAAAGGGCTCGAAAAAAATTCATAAATAGGTGTGCTTATTTTTGTTCTCCTTCTAATTGCATAGATCTGATCACAGATCTGTAATCAGATCTAAAGGTTACGGTGACAGCGTGTCAACTAGATCGGGTTGAGGCAGAGTTGGGTGGTACGAGCAGATCAAGGATCTCGAAGTCGAGAAAAAAAAATTCTTTTGTTGTCTTGCCGTAAATCATGTTTCGTGGGAGCAGTTGTTGATATTTTTTTTTAGGCTGGTGGGATTTTTGTGTCGTGTGTAGTTGCTCATATCAGATCATGAACAAAATAATCTTATCCTTGGATGTCGTGTTTGACGCTGCTCTGTTTTTCTCAGATCTACGTTTCTGATCTGATTTTTCCATTGTTTCTGATGAAGGTTGAATAACCTAATGAAGTCGTGAAATAGGTTGTCGTGTGATCGTGAAACATGCTATTTTATGCTCTGCTGGCGTGAATTTGTTTCTGATGTGGTGAAAGAGTCTTGTGTGGTCGTGGAATTGACTGAAGCATGATCATAAAGCATGTTGTTCCTGTGTCAGCTGGCACGTGGTTGATGAACATCCCAGATTCAAAAATCTGAGTGATTAAGAGAGTGAATCTAATTTTTTTCTTTATTGCAACTATATTAGCATCAAATATCTCTCATGTCTTGTTAGTACTATTCATTATGGGTGAAGCTTCGAAATTTGATTCCAAAAATGAGGCTATTGAGGAATATAAGGCATTTGCAAATCCCTTCTCGTATGGTTCTGTGAGATTGAATGAAACAAACTATGCCAGGGGGTCCAGAACTTTTATGATGTCGGTATCTGGACATCGTAGAAAACATATTTTGTTGGAAACTGAACCAAATGAAAAGGTGGGAAAATATATTCCTTGGGACGAAGATAATGACATCGTTATGTCATAGATCATGAATAGTGTCGAACCTCATATTGCAGATGGTCTAATTTACTATAATACAGCCAAACAGATGTAGGACAATCTTCGAGATACGTATTCTCAAGAGACTAATGTGAGTCGTATCCTGCAAGTCGAACAAGAGATATATAATTTGCAGTAAGGAGATCAGACCTTGACCCAGTATTATGCCTCCGTCAAAGCAGCGTTTGAAAGACTCAATGCCCACAGGCCTCTTTGTTGTTCGCAGCAAAAGGATCATCAAGAACAGACTATGGTTGCTCGGTTTCTCACAGGTTTATCTTCAGAATTCTCTGTTGCAAAAGTCCAAATGTTGACTGGATCCGATGTACCTACTCTTGTTGATGCATACAATCGTCTGAGTAGACTTGTGATTTCCCTTCCACACTCTCACCCTATGTCCCAGTCATATGCTCTAGTTGTCTCATCTGGTTATGGACGTGGAAATATTCAGAATATTAGAGGACGAGGTCGTGGAAGAGGTATGGGAGGCAGAGGCAAAGTTCAATGTACTTTCTGTGGAAAATCTGGACATTTAGAAGATCATTGTTGGAATAAGCATGGACGGCCAACCTCTTCTGCATCAAAGCCTAATGTTCTCAAAGCTAATGTTACTACACTAGAGGTAGCAAATGATAATACTTCTGCAACTGACAGTATCACCCTTAGTCGAGCAGAATATGATGAGCTGATAGCTCGTCGTCCTTTAAGCTCCTCTTCTCCTGTAGCTGGTGTGGCCTACTCAACAGGGGATCATCTTCATTTGAATGATAGTAAGTGGATTATTGACTCTGGTGCATCCAGACATCTGTGTGGGAATTCAAACCATATATTGCCTTTCTTGTTCTCTCCGTAGTTGTTCACCATGGATGGAGTTTGTGTCAATTAGATGTGAAAAATGCATTTCTATATGAGGATCTATCTGAGACAGTATCATGCAACAACCTTCTGGATTCGAGGTTGAGGGGGAGTGTCATAAGGTGTGCAGATTAAGAAAGGCAATATATGGTTTGAAACAAAGTCCGTGTGTATGCTTTCAAAAGTTGTTTGAAGTGATGTCAAGTTTTGGCTTTAATAGGTCGGCGGCAGACCATACATTATTTATTAAGAAAACTAACTCAGGTCTTGTTATGGTGGCATATGCGGATGACATCATCCTTACAGGAGATAATATGAAAGATACTGAAGCTACAAAGACTCATCTTCAAAAACATTTTGTTACAAAAGACCTTGGTTCACTTAGATATTTTCTGGGTATAGAAGTTGCCAGGAGCCGTGAAGGGGTGGTTTTGTCACAACGGAAGTACGTTCTTGACTTATTAAAAGAGACTGGAATGTTGGGAGCTAAACCAGCAAATATTCCCATGGATCATAAAGTTCAGTTGTTTGAAGAAGGGTCGAAACTTGTTGATAGCAAAAGTTATCGCTCACTGGTAGGGAAGCTACTATATATAACTGTAACCAGACCTGATATTGCTTTAGCTGTAAGCAAGGTTAGCCAATTTATGGACAAACCAACTAAGGTACACTGGAATGCAACAATAATGATACTCAGGTACTTAAAATCTTCTCCTGGAAAAAGGTTATTATTCAAAAAAGGTGGAACCCTGGAGATAGTGGCTTACTCTGATGGTGACTATGCAGGATCTGTAGTGGATAGAAAATTTACCACAAGATTCTGTGTGTTTATGGGAGATAACCTAATTTCATGGAGAAGTAAGAAGCAAAATGTGGTTGCTAGGTCGAGTGTAGAATCAGAATATAGGGCTATGGCCGAAACAGTTGTTGAATTAACGTGGGTTCGAACTGTTCTAAATGATCTTCAGGTCAAGGTTTCATCTCCTATGATAATGATGTGTGATAACAAGGCAGCCATGTATATAGCGAACAATCCAGTTTTTCATGAGAGGACAAAACATATTGAGGTTGATTGCCACTACGTAAGAGATATGGTTCAAGCTTGTCATATCGCTACCAGATATCTAAAGTCGGAGGACCAAGTTGCAGATATGTTTACAAAGCCTCTTGCTAGACCCAGTTTCTCAAAATGTTGTGACAAGCTGAGCATGATTGATATCTATGCTCCAGCTTGAGGGGAAGTGTTAAGATTAATTGACCGTGTGAGGTTTTAAGCTTAAGGTTTCTTAAAAGTAGGTTATTTGATATTTCGTATATAAGGAGGGACTTGTATGTAAATTTTAATTTTTGGCTTCCCTCTATTTATCTTAGAGGAGATTAGCCCTAATATGAAGGTTAACGAGTTTTCTCCTCTCTCAGCCGACTTCTCTCTCTCTCTCTCTGCCTCGGTTCCTGTGCAACTCATTGAAGTTTTCACATATAATATATATATATATATATATTATATTTGTATTTACATGTTATATTTTAACACTCACCCTTAAACTTACGGTACAATGAGCGAAAGTTTGTCTAAGAGAAAGTGAAATCGGGGAACAACAAGAGGCTTTGTGAAGAAATCTGCTAATTGATATTCGGATGTAACATATGGCAGATCAATGGTTCCATGTAAGTATTCCTCTCTAACATAGTGACAGTCCATCTCAATGTGTTTGGTGCACTCATGGAACGTTCGGTTGCTTGCAATGTAGATGGCACTTTTGTTGATAAAGTACATTTTTGAAGCTTGTGTCGCTTCAGCTCCCATATCTGCTAGCAATCGTCTGAGCCAAACAACTGATAAAATTTCATCTGCACCTGCATTAAGAGAGAAAACAGAGAAAGAGAGAGAGAGACGAGAAGAGAAAACCAAAAGTGGGCAACTGCGGCTGTCACGATTTCTGCATATCAAAAATCGTGACCTAATGCCTTGTATAAATGCACGTAAGTGTACATGGGTCGGTCGGGTCTAATGTAATATCCGAACCCAAAAAAATACACTACACTTAAAATTTTACACTAATACATAAAATGGAATGAACTCGGGTCTGGTATAGGATCCAGACCCGAAACACTATACACCTTTTTCACCCCCCCTCAAGTTGATCATGGTTATGAACCATGCACAACTTGCCTTTGAGCATCCAAAAATGATCCTTTGTTAATCCTTTCGTAAATAGGTCTGCAACTTGTTGTTTAGTATTGACGAACTCAGGCTCAATCTCTTTTTCTTCAACTTTTTGTCTCACAAAGTGTTGGTCAATCTCAATGTGCTTAGCATGACTGTGATGTACTGGATTTAATGACATGTTAATAGCACTTTGGTTGTCACATAGCAAGGTAGTATGGGAGATCTTTTTTCCTACTTCAGTCAGTAGATGTCTGATCCAGGTGACTTCAGCAGTAGCAGCAGCCATAGATCAATACTCAGCCTCAGTACTTGATCTAGCGATAGTTTTTTGTTTTCTACTGCTCCAAAAGACTAAATTTCTTTCAATGAAGAGACAATATCCTGATGTAGATCTTCGTTTATCAGGATCCCCAGCCCAGTCTGCATCACAATATACAGTGAGTCCATGCTCATCTTTGCCATATGACTGTGGTGAGTATGTCAATCCATCCCCAATAGTCCCTTTCAGATATCTAAGGATCCTCTTGATAGCTTCCATATGTGGCGCATGCATAAATTAAGATACTTGATTGACTGAATAAACAATATCGGGTCTAGTGAAGGTCAGATACTGTAACATTCCTATTATGCTTCGATACCTGGTGGGGTCATCACACAAATCTCCATCATGAGCGCTAAGTTTTTTATGAAGCACACTCGGAGTTCCCAGAGGTTTGCAGTCTTTCATGCCTGCCTTGCTGAGAACGTCTACGGTGTACTTGTGCTGAGTGAGTGTCAAGCCATGAGCCTGATTATCAACTTCTACACCAAGAAAATAGCGCAGAGCTCCAAGATCTTTCATTTTGATCCTCTGACCTAGTAAGTCTTTCACTTCTTGGATGTGGACCACAGAGTTTCCTGTGATAACAATATCATCAACATAAATTAATAACAGAGTGATCACAGTCTGGCTTCTGAAAAAGAACAATGAGCGGTCCAGCATGGAACGCGAAAATCCATGTTTCTGAATCTCTAGTGAGAAGCTATCAAACCAAGAGCGAGATGCTTGCTTCAGACCATAGATAGCTCTCTTTAACCTGCACACATGGGTTTTACAATTTTGTTCTTGATATCCAGGGAGTTGCTCCATATACACTTCCTCCTTCAAGTCCCCATGCAAGAAGGCATTCTTTATATCAAGCTGACTTAACTTCCACCCATGTTCAACAGCCAGAGAGATAATAATCCGAATTGTTCTCATTCTTACAACCGGACTAAAAGTCTCATCATAGTCTTGCCATGCTTCTTGAGTGAATCCTTTTGCCACGAGCCTTGCCTTGTATCGCTCAATAGTTCCATCTGGCTTGTACTTTATCTTGTAGACCCATTTACATCCGAAAACTTTTTGTTAGGCGGTCTGGGAACAACTTCCCAAGTTACACATTCATGCAAAGCTTGCATTTCATCATTCATTGCTTCTACCCACTTGGTAGAAGTGCTTGCCTGGTAGTACATAGTGGGCTCATCTTCTTTGTTGAGAGCAGTTAAAAACAGCTCAAGATCCAAGGAGAAGTTGTTATAGCTAACCTACCTGTCAATGGGATGTCGTATGCGGCTCGTGTTAAAATGTAAATTGTAATATATATATATATATATATATATATATATATATATATATATATATATATATATATTATTTAATATTATTATATTTTCTTTTATTATTTTCTTTTTCTATTTTTCTTTATTTTCTTTTTTAGGGAACTTGACTGTGCAAATAGTTGTTGGACTGTAGCTATAATAAATGTTGTTGGACTGTAGTCCAACAGCTATATTAAGAGACGTTGGAATCCAACGTCTCTTTTGGAGAGCTCAAAATGAGCTCTCCTCTCTCTTCCACTTTTTTGTATATATAGGGGTGAACCCCTTCAATGTAAATAACGATGCTTCTTAAGCATTTTGTTCATGAATAAAGTATTATTTATTTTTCAAGTGTTCTTCCTTTTATACCCTTTCAAGAGTCATGCTTGTAGTGTCTCCAATAGACACTTGTTTGTGAGTTATTTGTGCATTTGTTGAAGACCACCATTTCATTACATGGTATCATAGCTACGAAATCCTTAGATCTTGAAGTGCTTCCGCCTTGATTTCCGTGCCACATTTACAAAAGGTGTTTCATCACCTTGTTCTTGGCTCAAGAAGATTTGTTTGAAGAAAGGCGAACTTGTGCTAAAAAAAATTGGTTTTGTATCCTCTCTTATTCCTTTGTCTACTCTTTTTCTTTTCTTTTTATTTTTCTCTCTCTCTCTCTCATCCTATTTATTCCTCTCTTACCCTTGTAAAAGATGGATGACAATGATAAGATCACCATCATTCATATGAAGCTAAATGATACTAACTATGTAATGTGGGCTTCGATTATGAAGCACCACATTTGGGGAAAAGGTTTATGGGGTATAGTGGATGGTTCCGATTTGGAACCTAAACTATCTCTTACCAAGAAAGAGGGTGATAGTAAGGCGTTAGCCACTTATGAAAAGAAATGGAAAGAAAGGAGGATAGGGCATGCAAAAATTATGTCATGGCTCATCAATAGCATAGACATTAAAAAATGCTCTAGTCTAGCTAAGTTTGAGCATGCCGATAAGGCTTGGGAATACCTCAAAAACATGTATTCCCTTAAAGATATTGCACATGTATGCAATTTACAAGATAAAGTTCGGACAATGACTCAAAAAGGTAAAACTATTCGAGAATATTATAATGAGTTGTCCGAACTTTGGAAAGAGTTGGCTCTTCTTGAGCCCAAAGGGCATTGTGCCGAAGATATCGAGCTTCGCCAAAAGCAACTCGATATGGAACATTTCTATCAATTTATGAATGGTCTAAGGCCGGAGTTTGAATCCACCAAATCGACTCTTTTACATCGTGAAAAAATTACTTCTATTGTTGATACTATAGAAGAGCTCACTATGGAGGAAAATAGACTTAGAAAAAGTACTCCAAAAGTTGATGATGACTCCGTTTTAGCTGTATCTAGACCGAGGAATCATACTCGTACTTACAAGTCGCCTCATTTTGGAAGGCAAAACAGCGACTTTGATAAAAGAAAAGTTATTTGTCATCATTGTCATGAACCGGGGCACTATAGGCCTCAATGTCCAAAGTTAAAAAGAAGAGAAGAAAAAAGAGTTGCATTTGTTGAATCTGAGTCAAAAGATCAAGATGCACCTGTGTCTATGACTCAACTGATGGAGATCCTTCAACCTCTTCTCAAAGGGGTATCCTCCTCAACCGAAGCCTCAACTGGAGCGGCAGTTGCATCTTTCTCCGGTCCAAGTAACTTTCCTTGGCTTTTAGATTCTGGTGCTTCTTTTCATATGACCCCAAATGTTAATAGTCTATCCGAATGTCTTAAAAATAACTCAAGTGTGTCAAAGGTTTTTACAGCTGAGGGCACATCTCTTGAAGTAAAAGGAATATGATGTTTTGAAAATCTTCACAAATCCAAAAGATTTTTTATCCCAGAAGTTAGATATATCCCTAAACTTAATTTGAATCTCTTATCTGTCTCGCAAATATTTGATTATGGATGTAATATCTCCTTCTCTTCTCATGGTTGTTGGGTACATGATCGCCAGTCAGAGAAGCTGATTGGGGAAGGCCATAGAGAAGGAGGACTTTATTACATGGACTTTTTGGAATTACCCAAGAATGCATTTTGTTATAATATTTAGAAAATAGAATTGGATGCACTAGAAAAGGCCAATACTTGGACGATACAAGATATCCCTCCGGGTAAGAAACCTATAGGTTGTAAGTGGGTATACAAAGTCAAAACCAAAAGTGATGGGACCCTGGAAAGATATAAGGCTCGTTTAATAGCAAAAGGATATGCCCAAGAGTATGGCATCGATTATGAAGAAACATTTGCTCCTGTGGCCCGTATGACCACTGTTAGAACTTTAATAGCCTTGGCCTCCATTAGAACATGGCCTATCTTTCAATTAGATGTCAAAAATGCTTTCCTGAATGGGAATCTCGTTGAAGAAGTATACATGGAAGCCCCACCTGGTATTAGTATCCCTAAGGGTAAAGCTCTTCGTCTAGAAAAAACTCTTTATGGTCTTAAACAGGCTCCAAAAGCCTGGTATGCCCGATTTAGTCATGTTATGCTTGATATTGGTTTTCAACCTTGTTTAACTGACACTGCTTTGTTTGTTAAGAAATCTGATGCAGGCATCATTATTCTTTTTCTCTATGTGGACGATATGATCATCACCGGAGGCGACAAACAGGGAGTTGCAAATATCAAATCTCTTCTTAAAACTCACTTTGAAATGACTGACTTAGGTTTATTAAGATATTTTTTAGGCATTGAAGTTGCTTATTCCCCTCGAGGGTATTTGATATCTCAATCTAAATTTGCTCTTGATATCGTTTCCAGGTCTGGAATTACAAATGATAAAAAAGTAGACACTCCAGAAATTGTCAATGTTAAAATGAAAATTGATGATGGAGAACTTCTTGATGATCCTACTCCTTATAGACAGCTTGTTGGAGCTCTTTCTTATCTTTCCATTACTAGGTCAGATATAACTCATGTGGTTCATACAGTCAGTCAGTTTCAACATGCTCCCACCTCCGTGCACATGGGAGCGATTTTGCGTATTATTAGATACTTAAAATCCTCTCTTTCACGAGGACTCTTATTGTCTGCTTCATCTTCATTAAATTTAATTGCATATATTGATGCTGACTGGGGAGGTGATCCCAATAATAGACACTCAACTACTGGTTTTTGTGTGTTCCTAAGTGAAACCTTAATTTCGTGGAGGTGCAAGAAGCAGCAGAAAGTCTCTCTTTCCTCTACTGAAGCTGAATACAGAGTCATGGCAACCACCACTATGGAGGTTGTTTGGCTCAGACGATTGCTAGCGGATATGGGAGCTAAAGCAACGCAAGCTTCAAAGATGTGTTGTGACAACAAAAGTGTGATCTACATTGCAAGCAACCGGACATTCCATGAGCGCACTAAACACATTGAGATGGACTGTCACTATGTCAGAGAGGAATACTTACATGGAACCATTGATCTGCCATATGTTACATCAGAATATCAATTAGCAGACTTCTTCACCAAGCCTCTCGCTGCTCCCAGATTTCACTTCCTCTTAGACAAACTTTCGCTCATTGTACCGTAAGTTTGAGGGGGAGTGTTAAAATGTAAACTGATATATATATATATATATATATATATATATATATATATATATATATATATATATATTATTTAATATTATTATATTTTCTTTTATTATTTTCTTTTTCTATTTTTCTTTATTTTCTTTTTTAGCATCTAGTTCAATAGAAACTAGATATTTGATCCAGTCAAGTTCCTGTTGGAACTTGACTGTGCAAATAGCTGTTGGACTGTAGTCCAACAACTATAATAAATGTTGTTGGACTATAGTCCAACAGCTATAATAATAAATGTTGTTGGACTGTAGTCCAACAGCTATATTAAGAGACGTTGGAATCCAACGTCTCTTTTGGAGAGCTCAAAATGAGCTCTCCTCTCTCTTCCACTTTTTTGTATATATAGGGGTGAACCCCTTCAATGTAAATAACCATGCTTCTTAAGCATTTTGTTCATGAATAAAGTATTATTTATTTTTCAAGTGTTCTTCCTTTTATACCCTTTCAAGGGTCATGCTTGTAGTGTCTCCAATAGACACTTGTTTGTGAGTTATTTGTGCATTTGTTGAAGACCACCATTTCATTACAGCTCGATTTTCTGATCTCAGGAGTGTGAGAAGGGGTCGAATTGCTGACTGAAGCATGATCTGAATGGCTTGATGTCATCGGTCTCTGTCTAGAATAAGCAATGCCTTTGTATCTGCCAGGTATTTTTTCTGAATTCTGTGACCCCGACGTCTCAGTGTTTTCAGACATCTCTTCTTCTTGTTGCACGCAACCTGGTGAACATGCTTCGCTGGAGCTAGCAAAAAGTTCTGAACTCAACCAAGGATCGTAAACTTCAGTTGGTATATTCGTTGCATCTGCTTTGTCATCAAAATTTTGTTCATCAAAGACAACATTTCTTGAGATTCTGATACGTTTGTTGGTGGGATCATAACACCTATATCCTTTGTAATCATCTGTGTATCCCACAAACCTATACTTCTGGGCCTTGTCTTGAAACTTGTTTCTCGGGGACCGATCAACATGCACATAGCAAACACATCCAAAAACACGCAGATCATGATAACTAGGATGAGCTCCAAAGAGACAGTGATAAGGAGACTTGTTTTCCAAAATGACCATTGACAATCTATTTATCACATGCACGGCAGAATGAAAGGCTTTTGTCCATAGGTTGGTGGGGAGATTGTTGTCATGAAGCACACTCATGGCACTTTCAACGATATGTCTATGTTTTCGTTCAGCAATCCCATTTTGTTGAGTGTGAGGGCAGGACACCCTTCTTCCTATTCCGTTATCTCGAAGAAAAGAAATAAAATCATGAGATGAAAATTCCCCACCTCTATCACATTGGAAAAACTGAATGGACTCAGAAAATTGGTTTTTGACCAAGGAAAAGAAATTTTGAAACAAAGAAAAGACTTCTGACTTATTTTTTATGAAATATATCCAAGTGTATCGAGAATAGCTATCAACAAAGATTAGATAATATCTGCTTCCAGACCCAGAGACAATTGGGGAGGGTCCCCACACATCAGAACAAATGATCTCAAAAGCTTTTGAAGCTCTCTTATTAATTGAATGAAAAGGCAATACATGACTCTTGCATAAAAGGAAACTGGAACATTTATGATTGCTCTCATCCCCTTTAAGACTTTCTTTTGGAATGAAATGATTAGAAACAAGTTTCTCAATAAAATGACTCCCACAATGTCCTAACCTACTATGCCATAAGAATGGCTTATTGCATTCAGAGATACTAAAAACACTAGCAGAAGAGGAGGAACATGACTCTGATGAAGGCTTCGAAATCAGGTGAGAAGGGCGAACATCACGACATGGAGCTTCTTCAAAGACATACATGTTGCCTCATCTCTTTCCTTCAGCGAATGTTTCGTGCGTAGGTCCTTGACCTGCACAGAGAAGGGAGTGAATTCAACTGAAGCATTATTATCATCAATAAGTTTAGAGACGGAGACAATATTTTTCTTAATGTCAGGGGCATCAAGAACGTCAGAAAGAGTAAGAGTGGAATGTGACATGGGGATGACAATCTTTCCAACATGAGAAACAGGATGGTGGGATCCATCTCCAGTGACAATCTTACTTTTTCCAAAATAAGGAATAGGATTAGAAATTTTACATGCATCGCCTGTCACATGAGTCGTTGCCCCGGAATCGACAAACCAAGTGCCTTCATCATTATGCTTCAATTTTAACTCTAACAAGGCAGATATCAACAAATCTTTAATCTCTCCACTGTCTTTGGTATTTGTGAACTTTCCCTTGATTTCTATTTGTGGACTGTTTCCTTTATTCTCTAGATTATGCCAACAGTTCGCCTTAATATGTCCCTTTTTGTTACAAAGGAAGCAGGTAGGGATGGATCTTGTTCCCTGCGCATGAGTAAACGTGTTTGGAGTGGGAAGTAAACCACGCCCTCCGTGTCCACTTCGTCCTTGTCCTCCTCGTCCTCGTCCTCTACCATAGGTCACTTCTGTAGCAAAAACTTGAGAATTTGAATGATTATGAGTTTCTTCAGAGAATCCCATCAGAGTCATTTCATATTGGATCAATTTGGCTCGTAGCTCATCAAAGGTAGGAAGAACAGGGAGACACAATAGTGAAGTGACTATCATATTGTAGTCAGATCTCAATCCACTCAGAGTTTGTTGCACCATGTCACTGTCACTAACGGCACACCCTATAACTGCAAGTTGATCTGTGATGGTCTTCATCTTGTTCAAATATTCCATGATGGTCATGGAATCTTTCCTTAACAACTGAAATTCTCTTTTTAGAAAAACTACTCTTGCTTGAGAAACCTGCGAATACGTCTGAACTAGTCGTTCCCAGAGTTTTAGAGTTGTACAATTGTCAGGAATGGCAAGAAGGATCTCTTGAAACAGGGTGGATGTGATGTATGTAACAACTGACTGGTCTTTTCTTTCCCAATTGAGGAATTCAGCATTTTTGACATACACGATTAAACTCGCCCCTTTATCGTCTTTTTCTTCTCTCGGGCTAAATTCTGGTGGAACTGAAGTGGTTCCATCCAGGTGACCTAAGAGACCTTGACTCCTTATGAAAGGAATAATCTGCCTCTTCCAGATCAAGAAATTTGAGGTATTCAACTTCTCAGAAACAAGCTAGTTGAGAAAACTTGAAGAAAGATTTGATTGAGGGTGGTAGGGATCCATAGAGAATAAGAATCAACAGACAAAAAAGTTCAACCTTCTCCCAACACTTTTTTTGTTTTTTTGCTGCTGTCTGAGAATCATAGATTGTTAAAATCAGAAAATGAAGAAACTTTGGCCTTTCTGTGCACCAAAAGGGGCTTGCGTGAAAAGACAATCACACGTTAAGAAATAATCTCACGGTAAGAAACCCCTCCTTTGACTGTTTCAGCAAAAGGAAATCAAGAATAATAATGTGCAGCAGAGCACAGGGAATCAAAGGGAACCACTATAACATCCGAATATCCAGAGAAACTTTGGAAAAGATAGAATGGAAAAGGGAATCAAACGATTAATAGAAACAAATTTAATATCTCGCGTGAATCAGTTCACGAGTTCACGTGAAGAGTTGTTAACCCACGATCTGGGAGAAGACCGATGTTTCACGTGAAATGCAGTCAATCCATGACCTGGATTCACGTGAATAGAGTTCCTGTGAATCACAGATTCACAAAGATGTAACTCACGTGAGGTGTGAGTACACAGGAAGATTCAGAAAGGGGGGAAGAAAAGAGACGAAGGAGAAAGAAAACAAAAAGAAAATGAGAAGCGAAAAACCTCAAATTTTTTTATCGTTGTCACGAGCCAGAGTTCCTTTTTTTTGCCTCTAGAAGGATCTATGCTCTGATACCATGATAGAATTTCATCTGCACCTGCATTCAGAGAGAAAACAGAGAAAGAGAGGGAGAGAGAGACGAGAAGAGAAAACCAAAAGGGGGCAACTGCGGCTGTCACGATTTTTGCATATCAGAAATCGTGACCTAATGCTTTGTATAAATGCACTTAAGTGTACATGGGTCGGGTCGGGTCTAATGTAATATCCGAACCCAAAAAAAATACACTATACTTAAAATTTTACACTAATACATAAAATGGAATGAACTCGGGTCTGGTATAGGATCCAGACCCGAAACACTATACACCTTTTTTACCAACTTCCATAGTGATAGTTGCCATGGCTCTATATTCAGCTTCGGTGGAAGAAAGAGAGACCTTCTGTTGCTTCTTGTTCCTTCACGAAATCAATGATTCGCCTAAGAACAAACAAAAACCAATAATTAAGTGCCTATTATTGGGATCACCTCACCAGTGAGCATCAGTATATGCAATTAAATTTAAAGACGATCAAGCAGAAAGGAAGAGTCCTCGTGAAAGAGAAGACTTTAAGTATCTAATAATTCGCAAAACTGCTCCCATATGCACAGAGGTGAGAGCATGTTGAAACTGACTCGCAGTATGAACAACATGAGCTATATCTGACCTAGTAATGGAAAGATAAGAAAGGGATCCAATAAGCTGTCGGTAAGGAGTATGATCATCAAGAAGTTCTCCATCATCAATCTTCATTTTAACATTAACTTTTGAAGTGTCCACTTTCTTATCATCTGTAATTCCAGACCTGGAAACAATATCAAAAGCAAATTTAGATTGGGATATCAAATACCAATGAGAGAAATAAGCAATTTCAATGCATACAAAATATCTTAATAAACCTAAGTCAGTCATTTCAAAGTGAGTTTTAAGAAGAGTTTTAATATTTGCAACTCCTTGTTTGTCACCGTCGGTGATGATCATATCATCCACATAGAGAAGGATAATAATGATGCTTGCATCAGATTGTGAAAGATCCTTGCAAACAATCAAGTTTTTAAGTAACTTGATACATCAAATGATAGCATAAAATAGCATTCAAATGCTTTACACTGAAAGAATATGAGTGAGATGGGTTTCTTCACGCATCACCTGCACAGGAAACAAAAAGAAAGACAGAGAGAAGCCAAAGGCTGGGGCGGCAGAATAATACCCGACCTCCAAGCCCTAATTCATATATATAAACATAAGGAATATGATATTATAATATTGCCATTAATGAAACATTATGATGCATGCATGTTTTGATATAACGTGCGTATGGATCTGGATCCAGATCCATACGCATACTATATTTTAACACCCTCCCTCAAGTTGTACGTGGTTTTGAAGCATGTACAACTTGCTCTTCAATAGCCAAAATTGTCGTCCTGTTAACCCTTTGGTAAACAAGTCTGCCACTTGATCTTCTGTTCGAATCTGCCATATAAAATGTTGATCAATCTCAATATGCTTCGTTCTGCTATGTTGAATAGGATTACACGCAATGTTTATTGCGCTTTGATTATCACATAGAAGAAATGATCGAATAAGTGTCTCATCGAGGTCACTCAATAAGTGTCTAATCCATGTAGCTTCTGCCGTGCCTCCAGCCATCGACTTGTATTCAGACTCTGTACTTGATCGTGCCACTGCCTTTTGTTTTCTGCTGCTCCAGGACACTAAATTGTGTCCAATATATACACAATATCCATATACAGACCGTCTCTTATCTGGATCTCCTGCCCAATCTGCATCTGTATAAGTGATAAGTTTATGCCCTTTATATAGGTTATTGTTCTTGCGATAAACAAGTCTGTCTCCTATAGTTCCTTTTAAATAGCGTCGAATGCGCTTCACAGCTTCTATATGACCTTCCGTTGGAGCATGCATAAACTGGGATACCTGATTAACAGCATAAACTATATCAGGTCTAGTAAAGGTCAAATATTGCAGCATCCCCACGAGACTTCTATACGTTGTAGGGTTGACACAAAGATGACCATTTTCAGAGCCCAGCCTTTGATGTAATATACTGGGAGTACTGACTGGTTTACAATTCGTCATCCCGGCTCTTTCCAGAAGATCAAGAGTGTATTTTTGTTGCATGAGTGTCAATGTGTCCTGTTGTCTGTCAACTTCCACACCAAGGAAGTACCTCAACTCCCCTAAATCTTTTATCTTGAAAGTTTTCATTAAAAATCGCTTCACGTCTTGCACATGGTTATCTGAACTCCCAGTGATCACAATGTCATCAACATATATAAGAAGTATAACGATGTATGTCTTTTGATAAATAAAGAGCGAGTGATCCAGAGAGCATCTTCTAAAACCATAGCCTTGGATTTGCATAGAGAAACTTTCAAACCAAGAACGAGACGCTTGTTTCAACCCATACAGAGATTTCCTTAGTTTGCACACCCAAGCAGTAGGGTCCTTCTCAGCATATCCAGGTGGTTGCTCCATATATACTTCCTCCTTTAAAGTTCCATGCAAGAATGCATTTTTAACATCCATCTGGCTAAGCCTCCATCCTCGATCGACTGCTAGGGATATGATGACACGAATTGTACCCATTTTGACTACCGGACTAAAGGTCTCATCGTAATCTTCACCATATTGTTGTGTGAACCCTCGAGCAACAAGTCGCGCCTTATATCGATCAATACTACCTTCGGGTTTATACTTTGTTTTATAAATCCATTTTGAGCCAACAACATTCTTTCCTTCCGGTCGAGGTACTATTTCCCAAGTCTGACACTCATGAAGTGCTTCCATTTCTTCATTCATAGCTTCAGTCCAATGACGGGATTAAATATCCTTGGTTGATATTGTGTGCATGATATTGTGTGAGATTAACAGTTGTATGCATGATATTGTGTGAGATTAAATATCCTGTAGTCTAATAAGCCTCTTCCTCATAAATTCTTAAACTGGTTTTTGTCAGAAAATGTATGATTTGAATTGCTTGTATGTTGCATGTTATCGGTGTTTGAGGAGTGAGGTTGTTATATTGGTTTCAAATATATGATGGTGCACTTAGTGACATATGGATAAGTGTCTTTCCGCAAGGCAGTCACTTGGGAAAACTTTGCCTAGCGGGCAATATGGATTGATTACCCGATGCGGGTATTTGGGCTATTAGCCTGTGTGTTATGGCAATAAAAGTGATGAAAACTTAATTGTAATTATTGTGTGCTTGACTGGATTAAAAGCACCGGAGCACTCTGAGTGGGATTAAGAAATCGATGTGGAAAAAGGATATGGATGGTTTATATACATTGGTAAAATGACTAAGGTTGGGATCTACTGCTATGGTAGTAGGAGAAAGTTGGGGAAATGCCCTGAACTTCGGAACAATAATTAAACAATGTAACCAGTTTTTTAGGCTTACCTTGGAGAGGGTAAGTGATACAAAACTTCGAGGACTTGTGTTGTGTTTCGAACGTAAAGCGGCTCGTTGGTCCCCGTCCTCGGAATTAGGGACCAGGACTACCTATGTGTCTTAGGTGGTAGTTCCATGTCTTCTGCAGAAGTTAGGGATGCATCCTGTCTTGAGTTGAGCCCTTGGGAGATTATCTCGGCTATCGGTCGCTCCCTTGGGGATTCAATCTCAGTTAGGATGTTCGGGTTAATAAAATACTCTTGAATAATATACCCCCGAACGTTCTCCTCTAAGATGGTCACATGTGCCCGTGTGTACCCGCGGGATAAGATAATATAAACACTATTTAGAACAGTTAGGTATCACTGTGAGTGGAGTTACTGGAAAGACAATTTCATATTCTTTCAAACATTTTTTATATTCTGAGCTTGTGATGAAATACAAATCATGAAATACGTAGATATGAGATAATTGAATTCATATTGTTACTGTTACATGAAAATTATGCATGTTACTGTTATTGTTGTTGCAAAATATGTTTTACTTGTTTAATTATAGTTGTTGCATAATCTGCTTACTTGCTTAGATATATGTCTGTTATTGTTGTTGCATAGTCTGTTTTACGTGCCATTGTATATGCTAAAGATTCACACATGACACCCACATCACATACTAGATTCATGATATACCTGCATTAAAAGTTACAGATTTCCTACTTAGACAGTTGTAGTCTAATTCCTATAATTTTACTATTTTCAGGTGAATAATAGCATTTACGAGCGATTGCAGGATGAGGCATTGAATCGAGATTTTGGATTTACTGTTCCAGGGATCGCTTGGATTTATTGTAATTTAATTGTTTATATCATTTAAAACTCTAATGTTAATTTTCATTGATAATGAAATGAAATAATTGTTTTGGGTTTTCTCTCCACTGTAATATTCTGAAATGATTAACCCTATAGTATTTCTTGTTTCTGCTGTTATATAAAAAAAAAATCCTTAAAAATATGGGTTAAAATTTTGGGCCGTTACATTTAATGTCTTGAATGCATTTAGTGCTTGTGTAGTGACTTTGTGTTCTTGTATTGTTCTTTAATTGGACTTGTGTATGTGCATGTGCACTTTGTGTTTATGATCTTATAAGCTCTTAGAGGCCCTCATTTTGTATTTTCGCATATTTCATTACAATAATATCACTATATTATGAGTTACCTTTTACTTTTTTGTACTTTTTGTACTTTTTTATATCTTAACTACGTTTTTTCTTCTTTATTTTATATTTTTTACTCTTTGCATTTATTATGTGTATTTTTTATCTAAACATGTTATTTTTCTCACTTATTTCTACTATTTTTATATTCTTTCAAATTTTTAAAGCAAATTTTTCCCAAGATTTTCCTGAAATTATCAACTAAAGTTAAATTATTGTGTCGAGACCAATATTTGTGACTATGGTATAAACAATAGAACAAGAGGCAGGCCCAAAAATCCTTTTGTACTTCCTCCTCTATCAAGAAATAGAAATGCATTCTTCTCTTTTGTTGATACAAAAAAGCAAAATATTTTTCTAGTGATATTCAACTATGAAAGTTACTGTATAAAATAGCCACTGGAGAATCTTCACGTCTTTCAGCATCTAGGGATTACTTTGCAAAAATAATTTAGTTATTGTATTTACCACCCTCTTTAACCCCATGAGAGAAGGGCTCGATCCAAAAACAGTGAAGTGGCAACCTGCAAACCACAATGCAGCATTTACTCTCATGGGTCTATAAAGTCTATCTTCATTTGATGTGAATATCACTTCTAACAGTCTGGCAAAGTTTGCCCAAGAAACACTAATTGTCAAATTAGAACCTTAGTTCCATGTTATGGGAAATAGTTTTTGACTTATTGTAAAAATTTTGACAGACTATTACACCTGCAAGAATATGTTTCTGTTTAATTTCTTGCAAAACTCCAAGCATAATTTTTAAAACGCTTCAAAATGGCTCACCTTATCAAGAAATTAAGCTTTCTAAAAGTATTGGTCATATTCTTAAAAGTTTCAGATTTCAAGCTCAGCCTTTGTTTTCCCAACTTTTGAAGATCACTGCAGCTTGACAAATAAATCTGATCCCAGCCAAACAACTTTTGCAAAAGCAAATTTCTGCTCCTACGAGAACCTTAACAACATTTTTTCCAATTACAAAGTTTTTACTAAAAAGCTCAAAATTCTAGAATATTCTCAACATGTCCAATAAACCCCAGAAAAAAAAAAAACTGGGAATACCAGAGCTTGTTTTCATGCCTTTCAAGTGTATGTCTGGGGTTGAAGATAGAAAAGGGGAGTATAACAGGCATGACTAATCTTTTTATTGCTTTGCAAAGTAGCCTTTCTTTATCATTATTTATGTATTTTGCAAACCGTTTGGAAGTACATATTCATATGATACTCCCAAGCACATATCAGATGCGGAAGTCCATATTGGCTGTGAACTTCATTGTTTTCTTAACTCAAGAGTTCACAAAGTTGCTTAGTGATCTGGATACTTACCACATAAAGGAATTTTGAAGGATGTATTGTCGCAAAATGGAAGACTAGAAGACTGTATAGAAACATCTAATTTGCTGTGATAATCTTGATTTAGTGTACAAGTCATGTTATAGAGCAAGTACAACCAACTAATTTGCCAAGCCCGTTCTTTATCACAGTGCATTTCATAAGTTCCTTGAATTAACAACATATCAGTAATAGATTAATACTTTTGTGTAGTCAGTAAACAGTAACTTCCACTTTGAAAAAGAAAAGACAGAAAGAAGAGGGGGAAACTTTAAATCATTGAATATAACAACTGGATATCGAAAGAGAAAATAAAAACAAAAATCAATTCTGTTTGTAAAAAAATAATAATGCCAGAAGCTAAACTGTTTGATGAGAAAAACGAAATTTGTTTGATATCATATCCCAGATTAATTTATTAAATTATTGGTAAAGAAAATGATCCTTGACCCCTTGGAAACTTGAGTCCCATTCAGACAGAGAACGTGGGAGAGGAAGAGAACCTTTTTCTCAGCTTCTTCCATTTCTTTAAAGTTCTTGGCAGCTCGTTGTAGAGCTCTGAGTGCAGTGTTTCTGTTCCAAAATGATGCAAATTTATATCTGACTCTTCCTGGAAAAATTAAAATAGAAGACGGGGAAGGAAGACTTTAATGCAAATATACTAGAGAACTGAGAAAGAAGTATATAGTTGAAAACTTGTACATAAAATCTACTAGAGACTGGAGAAGTATATATGAAAGCTTGTATGAAAAGTCCATCATAGACTACAGTAATTCATTGAAATATTAATAACATTCATGAAGACAATCCTGTAATGATCAATTGAAACACATGAACCTAAAACTTCAAAAACAGCCAAGACAGGAACAAACATGATACAGTATTAAAAGAAGAAATAATTGAATGATAATTTTTAAATAAATTGACTTTTACACTCACAGTACATGTGCAGAAACTAAAATCTGCAAATATTCCCCCATGATAATAGTGTTTACCGTCCTTGGTTTTTAATTTCAGCAATTTATATAACTTTTAAAAGGAAAATGACCAAAAGCATAAACAAAAAAGAAGACATTCATAAGCGTTGAGCTTGAAATAAAAAGGCTGGCATTTCTGGTGCTGTGTAAAGGTTGTCAGACTCATTAAGGCATGGGAACATGCTTCATGGCAAGGTGTATAAATGCAGATAATGGGGGAGGGAAGAAAAGTTACAAAAGGTTGGGACAAAAGTTATACGCATACTCAGTAGCTAAGGACTCTTCAAGGCTGAAAACAAACAGGTAAAGGCGACAACAAGAAATTGAATATTACCTTCTGTACCTCCCAAGGGAGGCACGCCATGTCCACCAGAACCAGTGCAAAGTACCACAGTGATGGAAGGGTTAATAAATGCATGTTGACTTCGTTTTATCTGTACATTATAAAAACTAGCAACACTTAATCCTTCCATTAAACCAAGAAATTTATCTCAGTAACATATGTTCTCTTATATATAAGAAAGAGTCACCTTACCTCATAAACATCTTCAAATGGAATAACCACCTAACCAAACAAAGAGGGTAACTCTTAACACTTTATTTGTTTGGTCACAAGCCATCTATCTCATATGTAACCAGCAGAAGTACAAACACAAAGGTACATAACTTCATTACAGAACACTATTGCTAAATGACATAATCATGAGCTTACTTAAATAGATAATGACTACTCACAGAAACAACATTTAAAAGGACAGTACTTAATTAAATCAGTTGCAAGAATGAAGTACAGATAGGTCACGATTGAGAACTCAACCAGACAAGAAGCTTGCATCAGCAATACCTCCAACCAGGTTGGTATACCGGAAGCGTCCATAGGCATGGGGAAGCATGCTGGCCCGAAACGCGCTTTGGAAGCGCGAAATGCGGCACTTCCGAAACTTACGGGGAAGCATCAATTTTAATTAGGAAGCACGCTTCCCATTTTGATTTCCAATCACTTCCCACTCGCTTCCCATTTTCTTCCCGCTCGCTTCCCAATATTAGGAAATAAGTTTTCTTTTTTTTCTTTTTTCTTTTTTTTGGGGGGGGGGGGGGGGGGGGTTGGGGCCTTAAACAAATTTTTTTGCCCAATATTGAGAAAACTCGATTCCTATTCACTTCCCACTTGAATCCTAGGTCGCTTTCCTCTTCGCTTCTGGTTCGCTTCCCAGGTCACTTCCGAGACGATTCTCAATTCGTTTCTAAGCCATCCCACGCTTCTCGCTTCCTAAAATTTTAGAAGTGTCATGCTTCCCGCTTCTGCTTCCTTAATTGCTTCTTGCTTCCTCGACTGGCAACTCTGGCCTAAAGAGACTTCATGATATTAATTTTGGTTGTCAAAAGTGGCGCCTAGGCGGCCTGGGACCTAGGCGATGCAGTTTGGGCAATGGGGCCCTAATTTTTCACCTAGGCACCGCCTAGGCGGTTTATAGTCGTTCACCAAGTGTCAACGACAATAAAAGGAGGGGTTGTTTTCCTTTTCTTTTCGCATTTGACTCTCTTAGGGCACGACCACGAAGAAAAAGTTTCAAAAAAAAAGTACGAACTCTCTCTCGCTCTATCACTCACCCCTATACAAGTCAATACAGATATTTTGTCCTGATTGTGAGTCTGCAGAGATAAGGTATTTTGTAAACATCATATTTCCCAAAATACACAGAATCTATGGCTAAAATTTTAGGATGTGTTAGTCGAGATATGGAAGAACACATGGTTAAAATTTTAGAGGTCAATTCAATATGGTTTTGAGATTAAAATTTGCAGAAGTTGGTCCAGAATTTGTAATTATCAGAGACATGTTCTTTCGAGTGACAAAAACAACACATGTTTCAAGATTTATATCTCTCAATTGGAATCGAATTAAATTCTAAAATTTTGTGGGCTTGAACATGACATATCAAGTCACCCACAATAAAAATCCCAGCATCTAATTCTTCCTGGACGATTTATGACTGATTTTTGTAAAGAAACATAATTAAACAAGTTTGTTCTGTGAACATAAATCAGAAATTTTATTCTCTATTATGTAATGAGTTAATGTTTGGGTTTTTGCTTTTATGCATGTAACATATGCAAGTGCCTTCAGTTAAAATCTTAGAGTTTAAAACATTTTGTATGATTTATGACATATTTTCTAACTAAATTTTTGCATTAACAATCTTGTGAGTAAACTGTTTTTGGTTTAAATGCATGTGATGGTTCAAGAAGTGAACCAAAAGGACTTTGTGGTGTGTTGTTGGGCAACATTTGAACCTATTGAGGCAGTGTGTTGGTGCAACCGTTTGTGAAAATTATATTGAATGCAAAGTTTAAATTATGTCATGATGCATAAGATGAATAGCACATATTTGTACATATGTGCACATGGTGGCACAAGATGGGTACACTGTTGTGTCCTAGCGGGGAGGTGGCCTAATCAAATGATGCACGAGATGATATGCATGTTTGAGTTGGATGGAGCTTATGTAGCATGAGTGCATGCTATGAATATTGCAGATCCAAAACTGCTCTTTTTGAAAAGAACGTACGGAAATTTAAGATGTAAAAGATACCCAAACAATGTATTAATTTTTGCTCCTTGATTGCCCTCTAAGAAGGTGAAATCTTGGATGGTTGACGTGGGGGGCAAGGTGGTACTGAATGTTAAAATACATATATATATATATATATATTACTCGATAGGGGTATTTCTATCTTTTCACATAGTTGTTTTAGAAACAACTATTTTTATTAAATAGGATATTTTTTATATTTTAAAAAAATGTGTTTTATTAAAGCATTGGGGTCTCACATATAGTCGTTGGGGGCTCCCAATGATAATGTGTGGGAGCCCCCTAATGGCTCCTTTTTTGCTTTCTCTTGTGTATAAATAGTGGATTTCCCCCTCTTGTATTCTTAAGCTTTTGAGCTCCTCTACAATAAAGATTTCATATTTTTACTTATTTGTGTAGCCTTTTAAAAGGCCTTTTGTATTGTCCCATAGTGGACTCCTCTTATCTCTCTCTTGTGCCTTAGTGTTTGTCCATTGTTGGACATTGTGAATGCATTAACATTCTTGTTTTACATTTTCGCATGCTTCATTACATGGTATCAGAGCCATACGATTCTTGAAAGTTGAAATCGTGACATTCCTTTCCATTCTTCCTCTCATATTTTGTTGGTGCAATGGAATCCAAAATCGACCTATCCTTCAAGCTCAATTTCAAGAACTACATGATGTGGCCATCTGTAATGGAGTATAATCTCAAAGGAAAGAAACTTTGGGAATATGTAATGGGTTATATTCCGGAACCCCAACTAAAGCTTACCAAGATCGAAGGAGGTCAAGAAAAGGCTCTTAAGGGAGATCCTCGCCTCAAAGCAATCGAAGAACATCAAAGAAAGGTGAAGGATTGGAAGGTCAATCACGAAAAATCTTTGCATGGTTTATGAATAATATTGAACTCAAGGTATGTGTAAATATAGCTAAATTTCGCCAAGCCAAGGAGGCTTGGTTCTTTATAAAGGGTATGTATACCTAAAAAGATCTTGCAAGAGCCTACTTTTTGCAATAAAAAGTAAGAACCACTAAGCAAAATGATTTGAGTATTCAAGACTATTATAGTGCTCTAAATCCTTTATGGGATGAGTTGGCTCTTTTGGAGCCTAAGTGGGTGGCTATGCAAGATGTTTAACTTAGACAAAAGCAAATAAAATAAGAAAGATTGTTTCAATTTTTATTTGGGCTTCGTCCCGAATTTGAACAAGTAAGATCCTCCCTCCTTCATAAATTCACTGTTCCTCCTTTGGAAGATGTCATTGCCGAAATTACTAAAGAAAAAACTTGGCTTGGCATGTGTAAAAATGTTAATGAAGCTCTTGTCGTATCTAAACCCGGCAACAATGTCAAAACATACAAACCACCACATTTTGGAAAACAAGGAAACTATAATAGAGGTAGAAAGATGATTGTGTCAGCATTGCTATGAGTCGGGTCATATTAATCCCGCTTGCCCAAAATTAAGTGGAACTTTCAAGCCTAAGGTGGCTTTCGTTGAAGAATCAACCATAAAAAAGAAAGATGAAGGCAAGAGCAGGGATCTCAAAGAAACTCGAACAAATATCCATGACTCTTCAACAAATACTCAAGGCTACCTCCTCTACATCGGGTGTTGACATTGCCTCTACATCACCACCCAATACGCATTCCTAGATTCTAGATTCTGGGGCATCTTTTTGTAATGAAGTATGCTGAAAAATAAAGAATGCTAACAAGCATTCACAATGACCAACAATGGTCCAATACACAAGAAAGATGATAACCAAGTCCACAATGGGACAACATAAACAAGCCTTAAGAAAGGCACAAACTAAAATAAACACTCTTTATTGAAAGAGAGAGAGCTCTCTAGAATGAATAATACAAAAAGGTTCACCCCTATTTATACACCCCAAAAGGGGTCTCAAAAGGATAGCCAAAGGGGGCGCCCATAGAGTCGTTGGGAGCCCCCAACGGTCACAAATGTGACCGTTGGGGCCCCAACGACTCTATGTGGGGGCCCATTTGGGTTGGAATTTGAGACAATAAATAAAAAGAAAAAAGAAAAAGAAAAGAAATAGTTGTTTGCTAAAACAACTATGTGAAAAGACTATAATACCCCTATTGGGTATTATATATATATATATATATATATATATTAACACCACCTCAAACTTTACGGGGAGATGACCGAAAGTTTGCCAAGTAGAAACGTGAAGCGGAGGAGCAGGAAGAGCTTTAGCGAAAAAATCCGCTAACTGATACTCTGCTGTCACATATGGCATAGTAATTGTTCCTCGTAGATACTCATCAAGAACATAGTGGCAGTCCATCTCTATATGTTTGGTGCGCTCATGGAAGGTGTGATTACTGGCAATGTAAATGGCACTTTTTTTGTCACAACATAGCTTTGAAGCCCCTGTAATGTCAACTCCCATATGTTTGAGAAGACTTCGAAGCCAAACAAGTTCCATCGTGGTAGTTGCCATAGCCCGGTATTCAGCTTCAGTAGAGGATAGCGAGACTTTTTGTTGCTTCTTGCATCTCCAAGCAATTAAAGAATCTCCTAAAAAACACTGAAGCCGATAGTTGAGATTCTATCATTAGGGTTGCATCCCCAATCTGCATCAATATAAGCAAGTAAATACAAAAATAGTTTGTAGGAAGGTTTAGATGATCCATATAATAGAGGTCCCCCTTCCTATGGCCTTGCCCAATTCGCTTCCCGAACTGGAGATCCTGTACAAGGCAACCATTAGATGAGAAAGATATTTCACATCTATGGTCGGCAATTTGATAAACCAAAAAAAGGTTCAAATTTAACTTAGAACAACTCTTACTTTTGGAACAAAAAGGTTTTGAGAATTTTTAGAATTAAGTGTTCCAATACTTGTGATTTTTAAAAAAGTTTCATCGGTCGTAGAAACTGTAAAACTCGTGTTTCTTTAAAAAGAAAAAAAAACTCTTTTAAAAGCACTCAGACCCGGGTCGAACTCGACCCGGATCCGTAACCCGGTAGGGTTTTTAAAACCCTGGCCAGACCTTTTTCCCCTTCCTCCCTGTAGCCGCCTCGCACGAAAGGGGCTCCCTGTAACCGACGGGGCCACGATCTCCCCTCTTCCCATTGTGCCTTCCTATTAAGCAACGCAGAGGGAGAGGAGGCATTACGCGCAGCCCCTCTCCCCTCTCTATCTCTCATTTTCTCCCCTGCCTACAGCAACCGTCGACGTCGGGCGACCAGGTACGTCGCCTCTCCCTCTCTGTTTTCTCTTCCCTCTCCCTCTGTTTTCCCCCTCTGTTGCGAGTTCGTCGGGAGGCCAACAGGGAGCCGACGGGCCTCCCTGCAGCGATCTCTTCCCCATTGGTGCCTCTCTGGTTGTCGGGGAACCCATAGGAGGGCGACGACCTCCCCTATCGGTTGCCTTCTCTCTTTTGCCTCTCGGAGGTCACTGGGAGGCCGGCAGGGAGCCAACGCCCCCTTTTCTACGTTTGACCTCTATCACGAGGTCGATGGGAGGCCGGCAGGGAGCCGACGGCCCCTGCCGCGTCATTTCCCCTCCCCGCTCCTCTCTTTGCGTTCGCCAGGAGGCCGACAGAATGTCGGAGGCCCTGTCGTGCCTTCCATCTTTTTTCCCTTTCCTGGGGACCTGCCGAGGGTCGGAAATTGGCCGGTGGCCCCTGCCACCCTTGCCCCTCCTCTATGGCCCGTTAGGGGGGGGGGGCAGGGGGGTGGAGGCCTTTGTCGCCCCCTTTCTTTTTCTTTTTTTTTCTCTGTTCTGGCCAACAGGCAAAGCCGCCCCCCTGCTTGATCCCCCCCTTGTCGAGGAAACCCACAGGGGCTCGGCTTGGTTGGTAGGAGTTGTTTGTGCACGTCCGCTTGTGGAGGGACTTTACAGATTCAAAACCGTTAATATATCCATATGGTAAGCGGGGTCCTGTGCCAAGCTAAAGGCCCAGTTTTGAATCCTTGCTACTTGGGGCTTAAGAGCTATCTGGTAAGGGTCTGCATGTTTTCCCTTTTCGAAGAGCACCTACCGGGCTCCGCAAGCCTCGTGGCGAGTGCGTTGCAGTTTCGTTGCCCCGCGCGTCGCTGCCGCACATGGTTCGCGCAGCTGCAATATTGGGGGTTGCGGTTGCATGCACCTGATGCGCACAGTTGCGACCAGTGCACAATAGTGGTCGTGACGACACATGTCGCTCTCTACAACGGCAAATGGGGGGGCTTCGCTTGATTGGTAGGAGCAGTGCATGTTTCATTGTGGTGGAACGTCGCAAGTTCAAAACCAATTGTGGGCTTCGTTCTCTTAGTCTTTTCCCTGTTGTGACCTTTTTCCTATGTCTGGCAGACTCCTTTGACGACGCCGTTTGAGCCGTTCCTCGCCAACTGCATCCCTGTGCTTTTCTTTCAAGCGTCGATTCTAAGGTACGGGTTCTTCTATATGAAATGGTTGAGGGATCGGGTAGAGATGGATTTCCATGCATACGCTTGATGGAAATCCATGGAGAAACAGTGGATTTTCGAATCCACTGTGTTATATAGATATTTTTCAGTGTTTTTCACATGTTTCTAAAAAAAAAAAGTTTTATTAATATACAGATGTATACATGTAAATCCAAATCTTATTTTTGTGGTAATTGCAAATTGTGTATGCTCATGTGAGTTGGATTGGTTTGGTTAGCCGACCAACAGGCCATTCGGTCTGGGATTGACACACCCGGCCAATAGCTCAATCTTATGATGAATTGCTTGGTTAGGCAGGTGGAATACAAACTCATTATATGCAAATTTTAATTTGACAGGAGCAGTCTTATGATTATGCAATAAATCGTGCAAAATATGTTATGCAAATGCTAAATGATTGAGGTTTCACTTAACATGGACATGCATAATAAACAGTTTTGTTCACGTGCACACACACTCAAAGGGAGTATGCATTGACATGAATACATGTGTATGGATGTAGGAAATACACATGACAAAAATGCATGTGATGTGGAGAATTACATGCTTATGTTTGACTTTGTTTTGCATGATGCACGTGCATTTGGCACATTAGTCTGATGTTATGTAACACATCACTTTGGTTTTGTTGTGTGATGCATCGATGGCCTAATGGATCATCACCGGCTAGAAGAGCCGTGGACTTGGTTGTTTTTTCATATATGTTTTATTGCATCACTTAAACCACATGTTGGTTTTGCACACTACTACACTGTTCTAGTTGTCCTCACGGGCTAGATGCGAGCTTTTGCCTTTACTTTTTGCATATGGTGTTGCAAAACTTAAAGAATTGACTTTTAATAAAAGATAATAAGTAAGAACAGTGTAATATACGTTCTAGGATCTCCCATCTGGAGAATGAGGATCTTAGAAATCCGGTCTTGGGGACACTGTGAGGATACAAAAACTCCGTGTGTTTTATTTTGTCCCCTAAACCCGATATTGAGGTTTCTTCTCCTGGCCACGGTTTTAGGGAGAGTCTGTCACTTTAACTGAGGGTGGTGTGTTTGACAAAGTTGTTATTTTTTGTACCAAAAAAGTGACACTTGTAGGCGTGGGGTGTCCCTTGTGTCCCCGACATTAGATGTGGAGGTCTAATGCTCCGAAGGTGATTCGGTCGATGGCTAAGTTTGGAACCTATTAATAAAATACAAATTGTGTGTTAAGCTACACTGTAAACCTAACTTATCCTCGAGGATTGTACCGTTTGGTGTATCCACGGGCAATGATAATTAAAAAGGGGAACTTAAAATTATATGCATTTAATAGGACATGCATATGGAAAAAGGAAAACTTAAATAAAAATAACAAAAGGATTCATGCATTGCACAGAAATCATGCATTTTCCTGTTATGCATTAGATCATGGATATTTTAATTGTTTCTTCAATCATTACATGATGGTGAGTGTGTAATGATTACTTCTTATTGCACGTTGAAGTTTTGTTATTTGCTATGGCTTTAATGTTTCTGCACGCTAACCCTTATAACTGTTGCATGAAAAATTTCTTAAATGCTATAAATGTCATGTTGCATTTCCTTCAGAATATTGCATGATATCTTATCTTAACCCTTTGTCTCACTTGTTTCACTAAAAAGTAGTTGTGCTCAGGATTTCGATTCTGACACCCTACTTTATTGGTTTTTCACAGGAACAGATGATTAGTGAAGTCGACAGCTACTGGGAGGGCACGAGGGTCACACTTGGTTCTCGACAACTTCACTTGTGAACAGAGTGGCTCTTTCTATTTGTTTTTTCGTTCTATTATTCTTTTCAGTTCTTTGTTTCAATCGGTTACTACTTTTATTTCTCTTGAGTAGAACATTGTCCCTGAAATTGATTCTTGATTCATAAAAAAAGAGGTTTGCTTTGGTTCTTGTGGATGATAAATGTAAGTCCATTTATGGTGTTTGGCTATCCAGTTGGAATTGGAACTGTGAAGACCCCGGGTCTCTGGAAAGTTTTCTGCACTGTTTAAAAAAAAGTTTTCGCATTTTCAAGAGGTATGAGTTGAGGTTGTTACAGAAACACATGAGCTTTTGAAATTGGTGCATACATCGGTCAATGCATTTTCATGTGGGGTGATATGAAAGGATGCTCCAGAGTCTAGAATCCAAAAATACGTACCGGGTGATGATGTAGACGCAATGGCCACACCCGATGTAGAGAAACTAGCTTTGAGAATTTGTTGTAGAGCCATAGATATTTGACCAAGTGTTTCTTTGAGGTCGACACTCTTGCCCTCATCTTCTTTGGTGGTAGAGGATTCTTCAAGGGACGCCACCTTAGGCTTGAATGTTCCATTAAGATTTGGGCAAGCGGGTTTAATGTGACCCGGCTCATAGCAATGATGACATATAATCATCTTTCTTCCTCCACTATTGTTTTCATGCTTTTCAAAATGGGGTGGTTTATAGGTTTTAACATTATTGTCGGGTTTGGATACGACAAGCACTTTATCAATGTTCTTACTCATGCCAAGCCTAGTTTCCTCTTGGGTGATTTCGGCAATGGCACCTTCTATTGGTGGAAAAGTAGATCTATGGAGGAGTGATGACCTCACTTGCTCAAATTCGGGACGTAGCCCAAACAAAAATTGGAACAATCGATCTTGTTCCATTTGTTTTTGCCTTAGTTCAATATCCTTCATAGGTACCCATTTTAGCTCTAAAAGAGCCAACTCGTCCCATAGTGGATTTAAAGCACTATAGTAATCTTGTATACTTAAATCACCTTGTTTGGTGGTTCTAATTTTTTCTCGCAAGAAATATGCTCTTGCAAGGTCTTTTTGGGTATACATACCCGTCATAAAAAACCAAGCCTCATTGGTTCGGTGAAATTTAGCTATATTAGCACATACCTTAAGTTCGACATTGTTCATGAACCAAGCAAGGATTTTGGCATAGTTGCTTTCCCAATCTTCAACTTTCTTTTGGTGGTCTTCAATGGCTTTGAGGTGAGCATCTCCCTCAAGAGCTTTTTCATGACCTCCTTCCATCTTGGTGAACTCCGATTGGGGTTACGGAATAGAACCCATAACATAACCCCAAAGTTTTTTACCTTTGAGGTTGTTGTCCATTGTCGATGCCCACATCATGTAGTTCTTTCCATTGAACTTGAAGGATAGGTCGATTTTGGATTCCATGATGTCACCAAAGAAAGTGAAAGGTAGAGACAATATATGTGAAAAAGAATATCACGCTTCTTCCTCTAGGAACTGAATGGCTCTGATACCATGGAAAGAAGTATGCGGAAAAATAAAGAATCCTAACAAGCATTCACAATGACCAACAATGGTCCAATACACAAGAGAGATGATAACCAAGTCCACTATGGGACAACATAAACAAGCCTTGAGAAAGGCACAAACTAAAATAAACACTCTTTATTGAAAGAGAGAGAGCTCTCTAGAATGAATAATACAAAGGGGTCCACCCCTATTTATACACCCAAAAAGGGGTCTCAAAAGGATAGCCAAAGGGGGCTCCCATAGAGTCATTGGGAGCCCCCAACGGTCACAAATGTGACCATTGGGGGGCCCAACGACTCTACGTGGGGCCCCATTTGGGTTGGAATTTGAGACAATAAATAAAAAGAAAAAATAAAAGAAAAGGAAACATGAAAAAGAAAAGAAATAGTTGTTTGCTAAAACAACTATGTGAAAAGATGATAATACCCCTATTGGGTATTTTATATATATATATATATATATATATATATATATATTTTAACACTTTCATATTACTCATGAAAATGCTTTAACCGATGTATGCATTAATTCAAAAATATATTGTACCTCTACAGCCGATGAAACTTTTCTAAAAATAAAAGGTATAGGAACACTAGATTCTAAAAATTCTCAACATTTTTTTGTTCTAAAAGTAATAGTAGTTCCAAAATTAAACCTAAATCTTTTTTCGGTTTTCCAAATTGTCGACCATGGATGTGAAATATTTTTCTCATCTAATGGTTGCTTTGTACAGGATCTTCAGTCCGAGAAGCGGATTGGGCAAGGCCATAGGAAGGGAGACCTCTACTATATGGATCATTTGACTCTTCCTACAAACTCTTTTTATACTTACGTCTAAGATAAAAGTATTGAAACTTGGCATAAAAGACTTGGACATCCAAGTTACTCTAAAATGAATCTTTTTTCTTTTAGAAACAAATTTTGTAAAGAAAAAGATATAAATTGCAAAGATTGCATTTTTGGAAAAATAAAGTCTATTCCATTTTCATCTAGAACATTATCTCAACAAGAGCTTTTGAATTTGTGCACTCGGATGTTTGAGGTCCATCTCCGGTTATATCTAAAGGTAGTTATTTATGGAGCATACCTATCCAATGGTTTTCAAGATTACTTAAAGCAAAATGGAATTTGCCATCAAAGATCATGTCCTAGAACTCCACAACAAAACGGGCTAGCGAAAAGAAAATATAGGCATATTATAGAAACCGCTAGAACATTGCTTATTTTCAAAAATATTTCTAAGAATTTTTGGACCAAAGCCGTTTTAACTTCCACCTATTTAATAAATTGTATGCCATCATCAAATTTAAAAAATATCTCTCCTTATGAAAAACTTTTTAAATTTACAATTGATTTCAATCGCCTTCGTATTTTTTGTTACAAGTGTTTTGTCCTCTTGCATAAAAAAGATAAATTGTTTCCAAAAGTGATTGAATGTGTTTTTCTTGAATATGGTGAAAATAAAAAATGATATAGATGCTTTGATTTCAAAAATAATAAGCTTTATGTTTCAAAAGATGTGACCTTATTAGAAGATGAAAATGGTTTTGAAAAACTTGATAAGAAAGATGAAATTAACTATATGTTCTTATATGATCTTTCACCAACAGAAGGTGTATGATGATTCTTTGAATCACTTTGAAATAATAGATGATACACATCATGAAGTCTAAGACCCGTGAAAAAAGAAAAAAACAGATATGGGTTGAATCCGGATGCAGACCCAAAATGCCCCCCCCATGCTTCTATTTAAGCACGAAGGGGTGGGGTTCCCTTTATACACTCGGGAGCCCCCCCTCTCGTTTCTCTCTCCTCGACACTCCCCCCTCTCGCAACTCCTGTCCCTCTCCCCACTCAGTACTCTCTTCCTCTCGCCGCTCCCTGCTCTCTCTCTCTCTTTGTGTTTTTAGCAGAGGAGGGGCATTGCTCACTCTCGCTTTCCTCTATGTATGGCGTCGGCAGGAGGGCGTCGACCCTCATGCCGCCCTCACTCTCTGCTCTCTGTTGTCAAGGGAGGGGCGCAGCCCCTTCCCTCTTGCACCCTGTCTCAGTTGACAGGGGTGGGGGTGCAGCCCACCCCCGCCCCCTCTACATTTCGGGTTGGGGCCGGGCTCAGCCTGGTAGCCGAGCCCACCCCGCCCCCTATGTTCCCAGGATGGAGCCAGGCTCGGCCAAGTAGCCGAGCCCAGCCACCCCCCCTATTTCCTCTGTTTCCCCTATTTGCCGAACCGAGCCCAGCTCGATTGGGGGTCCAACCGAGTCCGGCCCGATCAGGGCATAACCGGCTCACTCGCCCGAGTGAGCTCAGTCCTCGTCGGTCCTAGCTCGGCTTACCCCGTCGCTAGACCCAGCTCAGTGGGTCGGCTCGAATCCGGTTCAGGTTCGACCCCCGCAATGCAAGCATTGATTATTACTTTTATTTTAACTAATTGCATCATTCTCTTTCGCAGCATAATAAAATATCTTTTTATCGCACCCCATCAGCGCAACAGACTCGACATATGCACCGAGGCACGAGCCCCTAATAGCCTATACTTGGAATTGTTAGTGAATCTGATAATCTTCGAGGTGGGAGAAAGTTGCACAAAGGACAATGGAAGAACTAAATTAAGCATAAAACATTTAAACTGCAATAAATATATACATATATGTATATATGTACATTTTTAACTCAAGGACACAGTTTTGTGATCCTTATCCTTTCCTTTATGTCATTTACTTTGTTGTCGCGCTTTAGAGCACAGGCTACTACTTACGCATTTATTTAGCCGAGGTACAGTTTCGTACCGCGTGCACTGCTTACGCAATTTATTTGACTTGATGTGCTGTTTCGCACATCAAGTATTGTTTTATGTCATTTACTTTGTCACCGCTCTATCATGCATAGGCTACTGCTTACGCATTTATTTAACCGAGGTACGGTTCCGTAACTCATGCACTGCTTACGCAATTTATTTGACTAGATGTGTTGTTTTGCGTATCAAGTATTGCTTTATGTCATTTACTTTACCGCCGCGCTATCACGTACATAGGCTACTGCTTATGCATTTAATTCAAGGACGCAGTTTTGTGATCCTTGTCCTCTTTTCTTTATGCCATTTACTTTACCGTCACGCTATCACGTGCACAGTCTTCTGCTTACGTATTTATTTAGCCGAGGTACGGTTTCATACCTCATGCACTACTTACACACTTATTTTAGCTTAATGTGTGATTTCGCATATCGAGTCCTACTTTATACATTGTCGTTGCGTTGTAATGTGCACAGGCTTGCATTGTAATATATGTATTTCTTACAATAAGTGCAATCCAGTGGGACATGAAAGAGCGTATTCTATTTGTACCATATTTTTACTTGCTCTTTTTCAAAAGACGCGAGTTGCGCATGGGCACTAGAGTTTTAAAGAAAATGGACTCCTTGCGAGAATCCTACATAGTTTTGCAAAGCAAAGTCTGCACGCTTATAGGATGCAAAATTTCAACTAAGCTTTCCCAAGTCAGCGCATTTGGGAGAAATATTTTACAACTTCGGTTTGAGTTTCCGATATGACTCGGATAACCCCGGTTGGGAGCATGAGCATGTGCTTGGGTGGGGTTCTGCTAAGAAACCCATACCCTGTTTATCGCAAACAGTATCGCAAGACATGTGCAACATGCTGATACTGCGATAAATGGATGAGAGATGTGTGGCGACCTCGTATCGTGCAAATTGCACAAGGATGTACAAGTGTTTTCAAAGACTAGATCATGTCAAACTAAATAATATAGTTATATCGTTTCTTTTACAAAACAATGGAGTTAGGGTTTCTTTTGAGAAATTGTTACCCCTCTCATCGTAGAGGTAATTTTAGACAAGCACAACATGTTAGTACTTCGATGATTGGATGAGAGGTTCGGGTAACCTCGAAGCGTGCGAATGGCACATTGTGAAAATCACATAATAGTGATTATCGCCTTTACAGGCAAGATGCTCGAGCTGGTTTGAAAGACTAGAAGATGTAAAATGGGTCTTCAGTTAAATAAAACCTGATGCACCCATTTGCCCCGTTGTTTTCCATCAAGGGGGAGGATGGGATGATACAAAAACTTCGATGGAGAGGTTGTTAACAACCACCTCTCGGGCAAATGACTCGGTGTCCCCAGTCATCGGAGTTAGGGGACGGGACTATCAAAAATTATCCTAGATGGTAGATTCCTTAGACTTCTGCAGAAGTTGGATGCATCCCTTGCTACGTATGCCTTTAGGGAATTCTCCTTCGATCACTGGTCGTCCCCTTAAGAACGGACTCTGCTAGCTATTTGGAGTATCAAAAATGCATGGCATAATAAACCTCTGAATTAGTCTCAGTTGTTTCTACGTTTCGCTCTTGTGCATACCCGCAGGACAGCTAATATCGAAACCAAGTTATCATGTTCATGTTACTTGTTGAATTGCATATCATGCATGAATTAAATGCATATGCTAGATTTGTTCACATTACTTGTTGAATTACGTATCATGTGTGAATTAAATACATATGCTAAATTTGTTCACATTACTTGTTGAATTGCGTATCATGTATAAATTAAATGCATATGCTAGATTTGTTTTATATTGTCATACTTATGCTTCTACCAGTCTTTTCATGAAAGTGACCCATCTTATGGGTACATGTGATGATTAGGTAAGTACGGCATGTGATAGAACGATGATGTGATGAGATCAAGAAGAGACACTTTCCTTGATATTTCGCTCTTGAGGACATTTTTGTAAATTTGCATAAGGTTTTCCTTGAAAATTCCTCTTTTGTATAAACTCTAAATTATTAAAACTGTATTTTTTAATCTATTTGGTTTCAATGAATGTATAAAGTTTCAAATCCATTGTGTAAAGGAAAGTTTGCGATGTAATGCGCCCAAGGTCAATTGACTTACTATTTCAAACACCAAATTTCCGCTGAATTACTATTTAAAACTCTGATGAAGGAATGATTACAAGGCTTTCAAAATTTTCCTAAAAAGTTACCAATCTGAGATTTTGGGGGCGTTACATGAAATATCTAATATTGAAACATCACCAAGTAGTGATGACATTATTGATAAAAATCTCCATGTTCATGCATGAACAAGATAAACCTATTAGTGCTCTAGAAAAATATTCTCAAAATAATGAATCTATAGAAGAAACCTCCCATAGGCGATCTTGTAGAGAATCTATTCCACCAAATAGGTTTGTGTCGTATGAACCACTTACACCGAATTATAAGGCTTGTCTAACAACTTTACATTCATATCATGAGCCCGAACATTATAATCAAGCAAAAAATAAACCTCATTGGATTTAAGCCATGAAAATTGAACTAAATGCTCTAAAAAAGGCTAACAGTTGGAAAATAGTTAAACTTCCTCCAAACAAAAATACTATTGGATGCTAGTGGGTTTTTAAAGTTAAAACTAAGAGCGATGGATCTTTAGAACGATACAATGCAAGATTAGTAGCTAAGGGATATTCACAAGAATATGGTATTGATTATGAGAAAACCCTGGTGCTCGTAGCAAGAATGACTAGTGTTAGAACCTTAATAGTTGTAGCATCAACTAAAAAATGGCCTATATATCAATTAGATGTAAAAAAATGTTTTCCTTAATGAAAAACTAAATGAAAAAATCTATATAGATCCTCTGCTGAGATTTAACATTGGACAAGGTCAAACTCGACTTTGAAAAGCGTTATATGGTCTTAAACAAGCTCCCAAGGCTTGGTATAACAGATTTAGTGATGTCATGATTAAACTGGGTTTTCGTTCATGTTATACTGACATTGCTCTCTTTGTGAAAAGTGCAGGAACTAGTATTGTTGTTCTTTTACTTTATGTCGATGATATAATTATTACAGGAAATGATCAAGTTGGTATGTGTAATGTTAAAAATATGTTAAAAGATAGCTTTGATATGTCTGATTTAGGATTTTTAAGATATTTCTTAGGAATTAAAGTTACATACTCTTCCCGAAGATATATACTTTCACAAATAAAACTTGTTGCAAATATATGTACTAAATCTAGAATTTCATATGACAATAAGATGAAGACTCCTGAAATAATCAATGCTAAATTAAGACTGAAGGATGGGATACTTCTGAAAGATCCCACACCCTACAGGAAACTCATCGGTTCTCTCACCTATCTATCCATTACCAAACTGGATATTGCGTCGTTCACTCTGCTAGCCAGTTTCAGCATGCTCCTACAAATGTTCATATGAGTGTTGTGTTACGGATTGTCAGATACATCAAAAATATCATTATTAAAGGGTTATTTTTATCCTCATCTTTATCATTGAATTTACTTGCTTATACATATGCTGATTGGAGAGGTAACCCTAATGATGGAATCCCAACTACTGATTTTTGTGTCTTTTTAGGAGATTCTTTAATTGCTTAGAAATGCAAAAAGCAACAGAAAGTCTCGTTGTCCTCTACTGAAGCTGAATACAGGGCTAATGGCAACTACCACAATGAAACTCGTTTGGATACAAAGTCTTCTCAAAGATATGGGTGTAAACATCTTTGGTCCTTCGAAGATGTGTTGCGACAACAAAAGTATCATTTATATCGCCAACAATCACACCTTTCATGAGTGCACCAAGCATATAGAGATGGATTGTCACTATGTTCGTGATGAATATCTGCAAGGAACAGTTAACCTACTATATGTCACACCAGAATTTTAGTTGGTGGACTTCTTTACTAAAGCTCTTCCTGTTCCCCGTTTTATTTTTCTTCTTAGCAAACTTTCGGTCATTTTACCATAAAGTTTGAGGGGGTGTTAATATATATATATATATATACACACACACACAATACCTGATAGGGGTATTTCTGTCTTTTTACATAGTTGTTTTAGAAACAACTATTTTTATTAAATAGGATATTTTTTATATTTTCTTTTTATCTTTTCTCTTATAAAGCTTTTCATCGGCGGTGACCTTAATGGACATGTAGGCATTAGTAGGGATGGATTTGAGAATATCCATGGAGGCTATGGTATAGGAGAAAGAAATGAAAGTGGAGAAAGGATTTTAGATTTTTGTTTGTCCTATGATATGATCTTAGCAAACACTTGGTTTAGGAAGAGGGAGTCTCACCTAGTAACATTTAAAAGTGGGGTTAATACGAGTCAGATAGATTTTTTCCTACTTAGAAAGAGAGATAGGGGTTGTTGCATCGATTGTAAGGTTATACCGGGAGAAAGTGTAGCTACACAACATAGAGTCTTAATTTTAGATCTTAGAATTAGACAATGCCGCAAAAGGGATAGACATAGGATAGATCCTAGAATTAAGTGGTGGGCACTGAAAGGAGCTAAACAAGGAATGTTTGTAGAGCAGGTAGTTAAGGAAGTTGATTGGTGTCTCGAGGAGGATTCAGAATCAATGTGGAATAAGATAGCGGGTGGCATGAGAAAGGTGGCTAAGGAGGTATTAAGTGAGTCTAAAGGCGGTGTACCGCTAGGTAAGGATACATCGTGGTGGAACGAGGATGTCAAATTAGCTATTAAGGTTAAAAGAGAGTGTTATAGAAATCTTAGTAAGAGTCGTGATAATGAGAATTTGGAGAAGTATATGATAGCAAAGAAGGGAGCGAAAAAAGTAGTTCGGAACGCGAGGGATAAGGTATATAAGGAGGTTTATGATAAGTTGGATACCAAAGAGGGCGAGAAGGATATTTATAGGCTTGCAAAGATGAGAGATAAGAAATCAAGGGATCTGGGTATGGTTAGATGTATCAAAGATGAAACGTAAAGGGTTTTAGTCAAAGATGAGGAGATTAAGGAGAGATGGAAAGATTATTTTGATAAGCTATTTAATGAAAGACATGCTCAGGATCTTGGAGACTTGTCCATTCCTTTTCATGAGATGAATCGTGACTTCATGTGCAAGATTCAAAAGAAAGAAATTGCAGAGGCTTTGAAGAAAATGAAATCAAGAAGGGCAGTTGGCCTAGATGGTATACCTATCGAGGCTTGGAAATGCTTGATAGAGAAAGGTTTAGAATGGTTGACAAATCTTTTTAACAAGATTTGGCGGACAAATAAGATGCCTAATGAGTGGAGGAAGAGTACTTTGGTGCCTCTATATAAGAATAAAGGTGATATACAAGATTGCACAAACTATCGTGGTATAAAACTCATGAGTCATACTATGAAACTTTGGGAGAGGGTGATTGAGTCTAGGTTGAGGAAGGTTGTCATGATATCGGAGAATCAATTTGGTTTTATGCCTGGAAGATCAACTATGGAAGCTATACATCTTCTTAGACAACTTATTGAGAGAAATAGAAAGAGGAACAAAGATTTGCATATGGTTTTTATTGATTTAGAGAAGGCATACGATAGATTACCTAGGGACGTTCTCTGGTGGACAATGATGAAGAAAGGTGTTTCTCTTAAGTACATTAGTATAATTAAAGATATGTATGAAGGAGTAATAACCAATGTCCGCACTTGTGGAGGGGTGACAACCAATTTTCCGATAACGGTTGGGTTACATCAAGGATCTGCTTTAAGCCCTTTCCTATTTGCGATAGTGATGGATGAGCTTACGAGATCAATTCAAGATAATGTACCGTGGTGTATGTTGTTTGCTGATGATATTGTTTTGATTGATGAGTCTAGAGCTGGGGTTAATGCTAAGTTAGAATTATGGAGACAGACATTGGAAGCTAGAGGTTTTAAGTTGAGTAAGAGTAAGACTGAATATATGGAATGTGGGTTTAGTAAGCAACGAAGTAGTGATGGGAGTGTAGTGAAGCTTGGCGAGCAAGATATACCGGTAAATGATTATTTCAAATATTTGGGATTCATCATTCAAAAGTATGGAGAAATTGATGGAGATGTAAATCATAGGATAAAGGTTGGGTGGATGAAATGGAAAAGTGCTATTGGAGTGCTGTGCGATCGTAGAATGCCATTGCGGTTGAAGGGAAAGTTTTATAGGACGACTATTAGACCCGCTTTACTATATGGTACGGAATGTTGGGCTGCCAAGAGACATCATATTCAAAAAATGAGTGTAGCTGAGATGCGGATGCTTAGATGGATGTGTGGAAATACAATAAAAGATAAGATTCGGAACGAAGAGATACGTAAGAAGGTAGGTGTTGCACCCATTGAAAATAAGATGCGAGAGAATCGTTTACGGTGGTTTGGACATATTCGGCGAAGGCCTAATGATGCTCCAGTTAGAAGGTTGGAGAAATGGGAAAATATATTAGTTAAAAGAGGTCGGGGTAGGCCTAGGAAGACTTGGATGGAGATGATAGGAAAGGATATGAATGCTTTGAACCTCACCGAGGACATGGCGTTGGATAGAAATGATTGGAGGAAAAGGATTCATGTGGAAGACCCAAAATGAATTTCTTTTTTGGTTCATATCGCTGACCCCAATTGTTTTGGGATGAAGGCGTAGTTGTTGTTGTTGTTGTTTGTTTTCTCTTATAAAAAATACTTTTTATTAAAGCATTGGGGGTCCAACATATAATCGTTGGGAGCCCCAATAGTCATAAATATGATCGTTGGGGGCTCCCAACAGCAATATGTGGGAGCCCCCCAATGGCTTCCTTTTAGATTTCTCTTTTGTGTATAAATAGGGGATTCCCTCCTCTTGTATTCTTAAGCTTTTGAGCTCCTCTACAATAAAGATTTCATATTTTTTGTGTAGACTTTTAAAAGGCCTTTTGTATTGTCCCATAGTGCACTCCTCTTATCTCTCTCTTGTGCCTTAGTGTTTGTCCATTGTTAGACATTGTGAATGCATTAGCATTCTTGTTTTACATTTCCGTATACTTCATTACACTGAACTCCATGGAATTTTTCCCAAGAGAACGATATTGGGGCTCATTGTCCTCAGCCACAGTAGTATGGGATATTTTCTATCACTAAGACCCGTGAATGGTGTGGTTTAACCAGGTTAATAAAATACAATTGTATGTGAAAAGAAAACACCCCTGAAAATTGCCTTATACTTCAATTTTTGCCTGTGAACGTATACAGTGGGGTCAAGAGGAAACTTACATTGATTGCAAGTATCATGCTCGTGCATTTCAAAGTGTTAATAAGAAAGATAAAAGTTACCTCATGCATTATGCATTGGTTCATATATCTTATGTGATTACAAGCATATTTGAATTTTTTTACGTACCTTAACATTTTCTAAGGTTGATATTTATTAGATTTATATTTTATGCTATATTGTTAGATTATGTAAAATTTTGTACAAGAATCGTGGTTCTCACCCATTCTTTCTTATTTTCCAGGTAGTGAAACTTGGACATAGCTGAGTGGCGTGGTGTTGGAGATGATGGATCTATGGATTATGGGGTGTTCTTTTTCTAAGCTGATGGGTTGAATGGAAAAATTGTGAACTTAATTTGAAGTTTATTAAAATCGTAAAACCCTCGCCCTTTCCCTCCCCTTTCCTTTTAACAAAAAAAATCCAAGAAAGACAATTTTGCCCTTTCAAAAACATTAGCTTCTTTTTTCTGGCAAAAAACAAGTATATAAGCGGCAAAATTGTCCGAACCCCAAAATAAAGGAAACATGATTGCCATAGTTGGGAATCGCATTTCCATCAAAAGGGAAGCTCTTTTCTCATTTAAAAAGGGTGCTTCCTCTCGCGCTTCTGAAACACGTTTTGGGAAAGCATGTTTCCCCATATCTATGGGCACTTCCGGTAACCCTGTGCTCAACACCTAGTCTAGGGTGTTTCAGTGCCCTAGACCTAAGAAGGACCCAAAATATCAAATTAGTCCCCACCCTTACTGACTAAGGCTAACTAGTCCTTTCTTAAAAGGGAATTTCAAATGTTGAAAAAGGACTTTGTGGCTATCATGGAATACTTGAACAAAATGAAAAACATTCCAAATCAACTAGCTATTGTTGGTTGTGTAGTGAGTGACAAAGACATGGTGCAACAAACTCTGAGCAAATTGGGGTCCGACAATCACATGATTGTTACCTCCTTATTGTGTTTACCTGAGTTACCTACCTTTGAAGATTTGCGTGCAAAACTTTTCCAATATGAGATGACCTTGAAAGGATTTGTTGAGGAGTCTTATGTGCATGCAGGGACACATGATGTTTTTGCCACAAGGGTAGCCTATGGGCGAGGACGAGGAAGTTATGATTTTCGGGGAAAGGGAAGTCAAGGAAGGAATGGGCAAGGAGGCCGTGGAATACTACCTACGCCTAACATATCTCTAAACTCACAGAGACAAAGGACAATTCCCACCTATTTTCCGTGCAATAAAAATGAGTTTATCAAGGCTAATTGTTGGTTCAATCTACAAAATAAAGGAAAATCATCACAGACAGAAACAAAGAAAGGGACAGATAATCCAAAGGTTAGCGGATAAATAAAGGAGTTGTTATTATCAGACTTCGGAGCGTTAAATTTAAAACAGAATGATCAGGGTACTTGGTATGTTGACTCTGAGGCAATAACTCATGTTACTGGTGATGCTGGTAAGCTCCTAAATCTTGGTCCTTACGTTGACAGAAATAGCATTGACCCTGGAGATGGATCTCATCACTCTATCTCTCACATTGGAAACTCAGTCATTCCTATGTCAAAGTCATCTCTCAATCTTTCAAATGTCCTTTATACTCCTAATATCAAAGAAAGCATTATTTATGTTTCTAAGCTTGTTGATGATATTAATGTTTCAGTTGAATTTACTCCATTTTCTGATCATGTCCAGGATCTTCGCACAAGGAAGATGCCCACTAAAGGAGAATGACAGGGCAATATGTACGTCTTTCAACATGATCCTTATACTTGGGTTCGCCCTATTGACCCTAACTTAAAGTTCTCCTTAGCGTCTCCTTTAGTGAGTCCTAAATGTGTTCTTACTGTCTTTGAATGTAATAAGCCAAGTCTTTGGCATAGTCGTTTAGGTCATTGCAGTAGTTAGTCGTTTCATCGAGAAGCTTGTCTCAAATAGTTTCATTCCAAAATCTAGTTTAGGGTTAAATGTGGATGACATATGAAATGCAAGTCTAGACCTTCAAGTTGTTCCAAAATTTCTATTCCTGTGTCAATAACCATTTCTCTGAAAACATTCTTTGTTTCCAAAGTGAAGGAGTGAAAAAGGTGAATAGTGTTTCGGGTCTGGATCCTGTACCAGACCCGAATTCACTCATGTATTAGCTCAGACCCGAGTTCATTCATGTATAAGCCTATTTTTTTATTTGTATCCGGGTTCGGATATTACACCAGACCCGACCCGACCCACTGTGTACACTTAAGTGTATTAATACAGCCATTAGGTCACGATTTCTGTATGAAGAAATCGTGACAGCCGCAGTCGACTTTTGGATTCCCCTTCTCGCCTCTCTCTTTCTCCCTCTCTTTCTCTGTTTTCTCTCTCTCAATGCAGGTACAGATGAAAATCTAAGATGGTATCAGAGCATAGATCCATCTAGAGGCAAAAAAAATTCTAGCACGTGACAACGATAAAAAATTTGAGGTTTTTGTTTCTCTCTCTCTTTTTGTTCTCCTTAGTCCCTTTCTTTTTTTTTCCTGACCCTCTTTCTGAAACTTCCTGTGTACTCACACCTCAAATGAGTTTTACCTTTGTGAATCTGTGATTCACGTGAACCCAGATTGTGGATTGACAGCATTTCACGTGAACTGGTTCACGTGAAGCATCAAACTTTTCCCAGATCGTGGATTGACAGCATTTCACGTGAACTCGTGAATTGATTCACGTGAAACATCAAATTTATCTTTATTAATTATTTGATTCCCTTTTATTTTACCTTCTCCAAAGTTTATCTCTGCATATTCGAATGCTATAGTGTTTCCCTTGATTCCTTGTGTTTTGCTATGCATTCTAATCCTTGATTATTCTTTACTGTACCAGTCAAAAAAGGGGGGGGGGGAGGAATACTTAACGTGTGATTCTTTTTTTTATCGCGTAAACCTCCTTTTTGGTGCGTAGAAAAGTTTCAGTTCCTTCATTCTCTGAATTTAACAGTATGTGATCCTCTGACAGCCGCAACAACAAAAAAAAGGTTGGATGAGGGTTGAACATTTCTCATGATTCTTATTCTCTATGGATCCCTATCACTCTCAATCATATCTTTCTTCAAGTTTTCTCAACCAGCTTGTTTCTGAGAAGTTGAATACCTCAAATTTCTTGATCTGAAAAAGACAAATTATTCCTTTCATAAGGAGTCAAAGCCTCTTAGGTCACCTGGATGGAACCACTCTAGTTCCACCAGAATTTATTCCAAGAGAAGAAAAAGATGATCAAGGGGCGAGTTCAATCGTGTATGTCAAAAATGTTGAATTTCTCAATTGGGAAAAAAAAGACCAATCAATTGTTGCATAGAGATTCTTCTTGCCATTCCTGACAATTGTACAGCTCTACAACTCTGGGAACGACTGGTTCAAACGTATTTGCAGGTTTCTCAAGCAAGAGTAGTTTTTCTAAAAAGAGAATTGCAGTTGTTAAGAAAAGATTCCATGACCATCATGGAATATTTGAACAAGATAAAGGTCATCACATATCAGCTTGCAGTTATAGGGTGTGTCGTTAGTGACAATGACATGGTGCAACAAACCCTGAGTGGATTGGGATCTGACTACAATATGATAGTCACTTCACTATTGTGCCTCCTTGTTCTTCCTACCTTTGATGAGCTACGAGCCAAATTGATCTAGTATGAAATGACTCTGAAGGGATTCTCTGAAGAAACTCATAATCATCCAAATTCTCAAGAAGTTTTGGCTACAGGAGTGACTTATGGTAGAGGACGGGGACGAGAAGGACAAGGGCGAAGTGGACACGAAGGGCGTGGTCTACTTCCCACTCCAAACTTGTTAACTCATGCGCAGAGACCAAGACCCAATCCTACTTGCTTCCTTTGTAACCAGAAGGGCCATATCAAGGCAAATTGCTGGCATAATCCAGAGAATAAAAGGGTCCACAGACAGAAACCAAAAGAAAGTTCTCAAATACCAGAGACAGTGGAGAGATTAAAGAATTAAAGAATTGTTGATATCTGTCTTGTCAGAGTTAAAATTGAAGCAGAGTGATGAAGGCACCTGGTTTGTCGATTCAGGGGCAGCAACTCATGTAACTGGCGATGCATGTAAAATTTCTAACCCTATTCCTTATTTCGGAAAAAATAAGATTGTCTCTGGAGACGGACCCCACCATCCTGTTTCTCATGTTGGAAAGACTGTCATTCCCATGTCACATTCCATTCTTACTCTTTCTGACGTTCTTCATGCTCCTGACATTAAGAAAAATATTGTCTCTGTCTCCAAACTTATTGATGATAATAATGCTTCAGTTGAATTCACTCCCTTCTCTGTGCAGGTCAAGGACCTACGCACGAGGGAAACATTCGTTGAAGGAAAGAGACGAGGCAACATGTATGTCTTTGAAGAAGCTCCATGTCATGATGTTCGCCCTTCTCACCTAATTTTGAAGCCTTCATCAGAGTCGTGTTCATCCTCTTCTGCCAGTGTTTTTAGTATCTTTGAATGTAATAAGTCATTCTTATGGCATAGTAGGTTAGCACATTGTGGGAGTCATTTTATTGAGAAACTTGTTTCTAATAATCTCATTCCAAAAGAAAGTCTTAATGGGGATGAGAGCAGTCATAAATGTTTCAATTGTCTTTCATGCAAGAGTCATGTATTGCCTTTCCATTCCATTAGTAAGAGAGCTTCAAAACCTGTTGAGATTATTTGTTCTGATGTGTGGGGACCCGCCCCAATTGTCTCTGGATCTGGAAGCAGATATTATCTAATCTTTGTTGATAGTTATTCTCGATACACTTGGATATATTTCATAAAAAATAAGTCAGAAGTCTTCTCTTTGTTTCAAAATTTCCTTTCCTTGGTCAAAAAGCAATTTTCTGAGTCCATTCAATTTTTCCAATGTGATGGAGGTGGGGAATTTTCATCCCGTGATTTTATTTCTTTTCTTCGAAATAACGGAATAGGAAGAAGAGTGTCCTGCCCTCACACTCCTCAACAAAATGGGATTGCTGAACGAAAACATAGACATATCGTTGAAAGTGTCATGAGTATGCTTCATGACAGCAATCTTCCCATCAACCTATGGACAAAAGCTTTTCATTCTACCGTGCATGTGATAAATAGATTGCCGATGGTCGTTCTGGAAAATAAGTCTCCTTATCACTGTCTCTTTGGAGCTCATCCTAGTTATCATGATTTGCGTGTTTTTGGATGTGTTTGCTATGTGCATATTGATTGGTCCCTGAGAAACAAGTTTCAAGACAAGGCCCAGAAGTGCAGGTTTGTGGGATACGCAGATGACTACAAAGGATATAGGTGTTATGATCCCACTTACAAATGTATCAGAATCTCAAGAAATGTTGTCTTTGATGAACAAAATTTTGATAACAAAGCTGATGCAACGAATATACCAACTGAAATTTATTATCCTTGGTTGAGTTCAGAACTTTTTGCTGGCTCAAGTGAAGCATGTTCATCAGATTGCGTGCAGCAAGAAGAAGAGATGTCTGAAAACACTGAGACGTCGGGGCCACAGAATTCAGAAAAGGTACCGGGCAGATACAAAGGCATTGTCTATTCTAGACAGAGACCGACAACATCAAGCCATTTAGATCATGTCTCAGTCAGCAATCTAACTCCTTCTCACACCCTTGAGGTCAGAAAATCGAACCGCATACGACATCCCATTGACAGGTGGGTTAACTATAATAACTTCTCCTTGGATCTTCAACTTTTTTTAACTGCTCTCAATAAGGAAGATGAGCCCACTATGTACTACCAGGCAGCCACTTCTACCAAGTGGGTAGAAGCCATGAATGATGAAATGCAAGCTTTGCATGAATGTGGAACTTGGGAAGTTGTTCCCAGACCGCCTGACAAAAATGTTGTCGGATGTAAATGGATCTACAAGATAAAGTACAAGCCAGATGGAACCATTGAACGATACAAGGCAAGGCTCGTGGCAAAAGGATTCACTCAAGAAGTAGGGCAAGACTATGATGAGACTTTTAGTCCAATTGTAAGAATGTTGAACATGGATGGAAGTTGAGTCAGCTTGATGTAAAAAATGCTTTCTTGCATGGAGACTTGAAGGAGGAAGTGTACATGGAGCAACCCCCTGGATATCAAGAACAAATTTGTAAAACTCATGTGTGCAGGTTAAAGAGAGTTATCTATGGTCTGAAGCAAGCATCTCGCTCTTGGTTTGATAGCTTCTCACTAGAGATTAAGAAACATGGATTTTCATGTTTCATGCTGGACCACTCATTGTTTATTTTCAGAAGTCAGACTGTGACCACTCTGTTACTAATTTATGTCGATGATATTGTTATCACAGGAAACTCTGCGGCCCATATCCAAGAAGTAAAAGACTTACTAGGTCAGAGGATCAAAATGAAAGATCTTGGAGCTCTGCGCTATTTTCTTGGTGTAGAAGTTGATAATCAGGCTCATGGCTTGACACTCACTCAGCACAAGTACACCGTAGACGTTCTCAGCAAGGCAGGCATGAAAGACTGCAAACCTCTGGGAACTCCGAGTGTGCTTCATCAAAAACTTAGCGCTCATGATGGAGATCTGTGTGATGACCCCACCAGGTATTGAAGCATAGTAGGAATGTTACAGTACCTCACATTCACTAGACCTGATATTGTTTATTCAGTCAATCAAGTGTCTCAATTTATGCATGCGCCACGTACTGGACATATGGAAGCTGTCAAGAGGATCCTTAGATATCAGAAAGGGACTATTGGGGATGGATTGACATACTCACCACAGCCATATGGCAAAGATGAGCATAGACTCACTGTATATTGTGATGCAGACTGGTCAGAAGATCCTGATGAACGAAGATCTACATCAGGATATTGTGCCTTCATTGGAAGAAATTTAGTCTCTTGGAACAGTAGAAAACAAAAGGCTATCGCTAGATCAAGTACTGAGGCTGAGTATAGATTTATGGCTGCTGCTACTGCCGAAGTCACATGGATCAGACATCTACTAACTGAAGTAGGAGAAAAGATCTCCCACACTATCTTGCTATGTGACAACCAAAGTGCTATAAACATGTCATTCAATCCAGTACATCACAGTCGTGCTAAGCACATTGAGATTGACCAACACTTTGTGAGACAGAAAGTTGAAGAAAAAGAGATTGAGCCTGAGTTCGTCAATACTGAAAGACAAGTTGCGGACCTATTTACAAAAGGGTTAACAAAGGATCGTTTTTGGATGCTTAAAGGCAAGTTGTGCATGGTCCATAACCATGATCAACTTGAGGGGGGTGAAAAAGGTGAATAGTGTTTCGGGTCTGGATCCTGTACCAGACCCGAATTCACTCATGTATTAGCCCAGACCCGAGTTCATTCATGTATAAGCCTGTTTTTTTATTTGTATCCGGGTTCGAATATTACACCAGACCCGACCCGACCCACTGTGTACACTTAAGTGTATTAATACAGCCATTAGGTCACGATTTTTGTATGAAGAAATCGTGACAGCCGCAGTCGACTTTTGGATTCCCCTTCTCGCCTCTCTCTTTCTCCCTCTCTTTCTCTGTTTTCTCTCTCTCAATGCAAGTACAGATGAAAATCTAACAAAGAGGAAGTGAGTTCTCTTCAAATGACTTTATGAATTTTCTCCAAAATAATGGAATAAGTAAAAGAGTGTTTTGCCCTCATACACCTCAACAGAATGAGATTGCTGAGAGGAAGCATCGCCATATTGTCAAGAGTGCAATGAGTATGATGCATGACAACAATCTTTCAGTTATTTTGTGGGCTAAAGCCTTTCATTGGGCAGTTCATGTGATAAACCGATTGCCAATGACTATTTTGGAGAACAAATCTCCTTATTTTTCCCTGAATGGAGTTCATCCAAATTATCATGATTTGCACGTGTTCGGTTGTGTATGCTATATTCATACTGACAGTTCAATGAGACACAAGTTTCAAAACAAGGCCTTGAAATGCATATTTGTGGGATATGCAGATGATTATAAAGGATACAAGTGCTATGACCCTACGAGTAAGCGCATCAAGATATCGAGAAACATTATTTTTGATGAACTAAACTTTGATCATCAATCTACCCCTCTCAAATAAACTCTAAAGTTGAAGTTTATCACCCCTGGTTAAATTCTAAGTTTTTTTCTAGTACTAATGATGTTTGTCCTTCATATTATATTCAAAGGGATGAGGGAACCATGTCTACTGACAGGGTGACTACACGAGAGTATAAGACCAAAACCATCCTTGGAACCAAAAAGGTGTAAAGGTGTTGTCTATACTCAACGAGAAAGAGAGGCACCCTCCATCTTTAATCAAGAGATGAATATCCCTTCTACTTCTGGCCCAACCATTGACGTTAGAAGATCTACTCGCTCTGATCATCCAATTGAAAGATGGGTCAGTTTTGAAAAAAAATTGATGGATTTTCAACTCTTTCCAACCTCCTTGGGCAAGGAAGATCAACCCACAACATTTTATCAAGCTGCAAATTCCAGAAGATGGATTGAAGCAATGAATGAAGAAATAGAAGTCATTCATGAATGTGGTACTTGGAAAGTTATTCTTATACCACCGGAAATGTAGTTGGAACCAAGTGAGTGTATAAAATAAATTACAAATTGGATGGTACTATCGAACGATATAAGGCGAGACTTGTTGCCAAGGGTTCTACACAAGAGCAAGGATAGAACTATGATGAGACTTTCAGTCCAGTTGTAAAAATGGGAACAATCAGAGTCATATTATCTTTAGCTATTGAACGTCACTGGATACTTTGTCAACTTGATGTTAAAAACGCTTTCTTACATGGAGAACTGAAGGAGGAAGTGTACATGGAGCAGCCCACTGGTTATGCAGAAGGAGATCTCAAGAAATACGTGTGCAGACTAAGAAGAGCAATATATTGGTTGAAGTAGGCGTCACATTCTTGGTTTGACAGTTTTTCTCTTGAAGTACAAAAATATGGCTTTAGTCTGTCCCTTCTCGATCACTCTCTGTTTATATTCAAAAGTCAAGATGTAGTCACTCTGTTATTGATATATGTAGATGATATTATCATTACAGGTAACTCTGATAATCATATCAAGGAAGTCAAGCAACTCTTAAATCAGAGATTTAAAATGAAGGACCTTGGAAAATTACGATATTTCCTTGGGGTTAAAGTTGATAGAACCACTGAAGGAATGACCCTCACTCAGCATAAGTACACCATTGATATTCTCAGCAAGACAGGCATGAAAGAGTGCAAGCCTTTAGGAAATCCATGCGTTCTTCACCAGAAACTCAGTTCCCAAGATAGAGATTTATATGAGGAACTTACGAGGTATCGCAGCATAGTCAGGATGTTATAATATCTCGCATTTACTCAGCCTAATATTGTTTACTCAGTTAATCAAGTATCCCAGTTCATGCATGAGCCACGTGTTGGAGACATGGAAGTTGTTAAATGGATACTTCAGTATTTGAAGCGAACCATTGGGGATGGTCTTGTAACGCCCCCAAAAATCCTGGACTTAGTAACTTTTTACGAAAAAATTGAAAACCTTGTAATCGATCTTTTTTCAGAGTTTAAAATGGCAGTTCAGCGAAAAATGGTGTTTGAAATAACAAGTCAACAGACCTTGGGCACATTACAGGAAAACCTTCCTTTACACAACGGATTTGTAAACTTCGTACATTCATTGAAACCTATGTCACACGGACTCGGCTAAGGAGGTGCCGCACCCGAGTCGACACGCCCCGACACGGGTGCGGCTTCGGACTCGGCCCGGACTCGGTCAACGCCGAGTCGAACTCGGTCAACGAGTCCAGGCCGAGTCCGTCCACATTTTGGACTCGGTCAACTTTGACCGAGTCCAAAAATGTCCCTAAAAAACTATTTTTTTATATTTTTTATTTAAAAAATATATATAAAAAAGGCACGGTGACTGTGCAGTCTTTGCAGTGTGCACAGTCTGTGACTGTGCACAGTTTGTGACTGTGCACAGTGCACAGTCTTTGCAGTGTGCACTGTGCACAGTCTGTGACTGTGCATAGTGCACAGTGTTGTGCCTGTGCACAGTCACAGTCACAGTCTGTGACTGCACAGACACCTGTGGCATTTTAAAAATAAAATAAAATTTTATATATATATATATATTTTTTTTTTTTTTGCCGAGTCCCCGTGTCCAAAAATTTTAAAATTGTGCCGCACCCGTGTCGCACCCGCACCCGCACCCATGTGACATAGATTGAAACCAAATAGATTCAAAATGAGGTTTTAAATAATTAAAGTTTATATGAAAAGTAGAATTTCCCTTATACCAAATTACAAAGATGTTTTCAAGAGCGAAAAGAGTCTCATCTTGATATTATCACGTCATCATGTCATCGCTTCCCGTACTGACATAATCATCACTTGTACCCATGAAACGGGTCAGACTTATAAAAATTTGGTAGGTGCATAGATATCAAAATTCAGAATAAAACTAACATATACGTTGTTTCTTTCGTAATGTGTAGTTCAGAATAAACAAAATGAGCATGATAATCTTGTTTCGATAATTATCTTTCCTAAAGGTATGCATAGGAAAAACATATAAACAACTAAGACTGCCCGGAGGTTTGTTATGTTATTCCATGTATTTTAATACCCCGGACAACTAGCTGAGTCTACTCCTAAGGGGCCTGCCAATGACCGAGAGAGAATCCCACAGAGGCCACTTGTGCAAGGAGATGCGTAGAAGTCATTGGGACCTACCACCTAGGATAATTTTTGGTATCCCAGTCCCTTAACTCCGATGACCTGAGACGTCGAGTTCAGTTGTTATTCAAGAAGCATAGTTTTTAACAACTTGTCTATCGGAGTTTTTGTACCATCTCATCCTCTCTCTTGACAGAACCAAAGAGACGAATGGGTATGTCAAGTTCTATTTTAACTGACGACACATTCTACATACTTTGGTCTTTCAAACCAGATCAAACATCTTGCTTGTGAAAGCGATCATCACCATTTATGTGATTTCCTTTTCATCATTGTGCATTTGCACGTTATGAGGTTACCATAAGTCTCATCCAATCATCGTAGTACTAGCATGTCATGTATGTCTGATAGCATCAATACGATGAGAGGGATATCGGTTTCTCATAAAGAAACCCCAACATTTAATTAGAAATCTCAAAGTCCTGTGTTTTAGGTCGGGGATAACCGAGTCATTTTCGGATATCAAAACAAAGGACCGTACGTACCACTTAGGACTATGCAGACGAAGCCCTCTCGTTATGCAGGGTTGAAGGAAAGACTTGGTTGTAAATATGCAAATGCCAAATATTCATTTTTGCTTTTCAAAACGACAAATATTATGAACTTTGAAATCTCACATGAAATCCTCTTTTTGTTTAAAGTCTTGGCGAGTATGCGTAATTATGCATCTTTAAATGCAAGTGTAATGCAAGGTAGGCAAGAGTACGCAAGTCTGCATACTTTACAGAGTTATATATATGTATATATAATACATATATATCAAAACATAAGCATGTGCACATTACAACACGGCAGCATAATACATATATATCAAAACATAAGCATGTGCACATTATAACACGGCAGCAATAATACATATATATCAAAACATAAGCATGTGCACATTACAGCATGGCGGTAATGTAAATGACATAAAGCAAGACTCGATGTGCGAAACCACACATCGAGCTAAATAAACTGCATAAGCGATGCACGATGTATGCAACCGTACATCGGCTAAATAAATTGTGCAAGCAGTGCACGATGTATGAAACTATACACTGGCTAAATAAATTGCATAAACAGTGCACAATGTACGAAACCGTATATCGGCTAAGTAAATTGCGTAAGCAGTAGCCTGTGCACGTAACAGCGTGACGGCAAAGTAAATGACATAAATTGAAATGAATAAGAATACGCAAAACTACGTTCTTGAGTTAAAAGCATATATATATATATATGTTAAAAGTGTTCTGCCATTTGTCCTTGTATGCAACTTTTCCCTACCTCGGAGATGGTCGAACTCACTGACGATTCTGAGCATAAGTTTTTAAAGGCTCGTGCCTTGGTAAGCATGTCACGTTCGTTGCACCGATGTGCGCTAAAAGATATTTTATCGTGCTACGAAAGAAACGATGCAACAATTTTAATTTAACGGAGTAAGCAACGTTTGTGTCTCAGGGGTCGAACCCAAACTCAGTTCGAGCCGACCGGACCGAGCCGAGCTTGGTACAAGAGGCGGGTAGTAAAGCTTGACTGAGCCAGGCTCAGCTTGCTAACTGAACCAGCTCAGTCTAAAAGTGGAGACCGAGTTGAGCTCGGTTCTAGCCGAGCTTAGCTCGGCGGACTATGCGACCAACGGGAGGGGGTGGGCTCAACGGTCAGGCCGAGCCCGACCTAGTCTCCATGCTGCAACAGGACGGGCTGACAGGGCTGCATTCCCAGACCACCCGATTCGTTGACAGCGCCTCGCAGTGCGACAAAGGCGGGCCCTTTCGAGGCCCAACTCGGTTAAGGGTGGTGCGGCAGGGGGTGCATGCCCACTTCCGGCCTGCCGGATAACATACAGAGAAGAGAGAGGGAACAATAGTCGTTAAGTTGTTGTTGCCTCTAGGGAAACAAGGGGGCTTGGCTACCAGGTTGAGTTGGGTCTGGTCCCCAACCCAAACAAGACCGAGCCTAGGCTCGGTCCTCCAGCTGAGAGAACCGGGTTGGGCTCAGTTCAAACCAAGCTCAGCTCGGTAATGTCTCAGTGGACAGAAAAAAAGGGGCAGGCAGAGGGGGCGACAGGGTTCAACAGAGAGAGAGAGAGAGGCGAATGAGGGTGTTGTGCCCTCCCTTCGGCTGCAACAGATAAGGAGGGGTGGGAGGCAACAGTGGCACGTGTTGAACCGGTCGGGCAGGGTGTCGGGCTGCCATAGAAGTTTCCCGCAGAACAGGGTGCAGAAGTGGGGTGGTTGTCGTGAACCACCACATGAGTGAGAGAGAGATCTGTGAGGGATGAGAGAGAGAGTGGCACGTACCTGAGGAGTGGGGAGGCCTCCGTGCGCTGGCGTGAGGAGGGCTCCGGCGAGCGAAAGAGGGAGATGGGAGGGGGACAAGAGAGCTCACATGTGGAGGTCTGTGTCCGACATGAAAAAGGGGGCTCCCATGAATAGGAGAGAGGGATGGGAGTCAGGGGGGAGAGAGAAGACGATGGGGGGGGGGGGGGTCGAGCCCAGCAGAGAGAGGAGGAGAGGAGGGTGCGCCGACGAGTCAGGTCTTCGAGGTTTTTAAAAAAGAACCCCCCCTGTGGAGGGTTTAAATAGAAACACGGGAGGGGTTGTGTGGACCCAGATCCGGGTTGGATTCGGTCGGATTCAACCTGGATTCAAAACAAAATTTATTTATTTATTTATTTATTTTTGAAAAAACCCAGTCTTACAGGTCTTCTGTATCGAAAGAAGATGAATGGGCAAAATGCACATGAGCTTATTGTTTACACTAATGCAGACTGGACAGAAGATCTAGATAAACGTAGGTCAGTCTCGAGATATTGTGTTTTTGTCGGGATGAATCTGGTATCCTGGAGTAGTAGGAAACAAAGATCAATCGCCAGGTCAAGTACAGAGGCCGAATATAGATGAATGGCAGTCACCACTGCTGAGGCTACATGGATTAGACACCTACTAACAAAGGTAGGAGAATCGATCTCTCGGTCTCTTATCTTATGTGATAACCAAAGTGCCATGAACGTCTTTTAAGCCTATTCACCACAATCGTGCCAAACACATCGAGATAGATCAATATTTTATAAGGCAGAAGGTGGAAGAAAAGGAGATTGAACCCGATTTTGTTCGAACTAAAGATCAAGTTGTTGATATGTTCACAAAGGAACTGACCAAGGATAGATTTTGGATGTTAAAAGGCAAGTTGTTCATGGTTCAAAACCATGTACAACTTGAGGGAGTGTGAAAAGAAATCAAGTTTATATTTGGGTCTGGATCCGATTCGTATTTTATTAAGTTAATTTGTACAGGGCAGACGCATTCTCATTAATGGTCATCTTGTAAATTAGTCATGTTGTAAAGGGTAATTTAGTACCCTAAACTTTGTATTAGTCTTAATATATAATGAAGGCTTACACACTGGTTCCTGATTGAGGAATCACGTTTTCGGCTGCCACTCTTCTTCTCTCTTGATGCTTTTTCTTTTCACGTGTGAGAACTTTGGATATCTCAAACTCTTACAAGAATGAGGAAAATGGAGCCCCTAACAATGAAAGGGGTGACGAGGGATAGTACCATTGGAGCCTTGCACAACCAAGCACACACATGCACACAATCAGAGAGGAAAAGGTAAACATAATAGAAGGATTAACTGCAACAAGCCAATGATTAGTTATGGCAAATAAAAGAAACTTCAAGCTATCCTAGCTTCTTCATGCAATGAAACAATGAAATTCATCAAAAGAGGAAAAATAATCAACTAAGGAGAAATTTGTTGACCTTCATCTGCTTAGAGAATACGTTAGAATGAAAGCAAATATGCCATGCAGAGATGTACAAGCGCCCATGATATAAAAAAGATCTCTCCAGTGCACATGAATAACTATGCTCAACCACCTGGAACAAAATATGCATTATTAGACTAGCTGTTGCATAAAAAGAAGAAAAAGATATGGACATCATACACCTTGCATATCTAATTCTAGATCGGGTGACCTGTAAGACTCGAGAAAAACTGTATGAAGTAGCTCAGAAGATCTTCCAAGCCAAAAGTAAGCCCAACATAATTGAGTTAATCTTTTCACCTGAAACTCTAGGTGACTGTTTCTCAAGTCTCAGAAAGTTCAAGCAAGGCAGGACATTGACATATACTGAAAGCAGCCCAACTTGGAAAATCAGTCCTTCCAGGCCAAGTCATCCTGTTCATGTGCATGCTATGGTCGACGGCAAGTACAATCGACCATAAATTTTATTTTATTCATTTTCTTGGTAGATCAACCCTATAGATGTGATCTACATGGCTTGTTTACCAGGAAACAGGTTTGGAACATGCATTTACAATGTGTAAGCAAGATTTTGAAGGGTGTCAAAAATCTGTAGCCCATAATGTGTCAAACTTTTCATGACTCAAAAAGTCTTATTTTTATGTTGAAAAAAACATATTTATGAGGTCAAATTCAGTTGATACAACTTGCAATTATATCTTCCCACTAGATTGTGCACACAGTCAAGTATAGCTTGTCTATATGTATGAAAGCATATGCAAACACAGTAAAAAATGGACAATTATGCTAGCTTTTAAAAAACGCTCCATATATGAAGTTAGTACTCTCAATAACAAACTAAAAGTCTAAAGTATGTCAAGCTTATATAGTTAACTAAACAAATACATGGTCAACAGTAACTGTAGATTATCAGTGATTGGTCACAAGATGCATAAAATGGGTCAGCTTAAGTTTGAAACTCAGTTGACCTGGATCCAAGAGTACCAAGTACCAGTATGGATATGACACCTGTACATGGGCATGATTGAAGTGCCATGGTACATAGGTACAGGCCTGTCAAAGCACAGCCTATGTAAGGCAAGTCTTGATGGGTTGAGATGAGACAACCTGAGCCATACCAACTATCAATCAAATCAAAATGAATTCTTGTTCTGAATTATATGATAGGACCTGATTCGAGAAATTTTTCTTAAGAATAGAGTTCCAATATATTGGATATCTTAGAATTCATTGCACTAATTGTAAAGGAAAGATTCATGTTGCTCACCTCATGCGGTGGCAATTCAAATATCGTTTGCAGAGGTCCTGGCTTTTGATGAACCATTGTCGGGCCTGGCTTATCCAAAGAAATCCTTCTTCGAGCAACAGCTCCAGCAAAACCATTCAGAGCTCTGTTGACAACGCTTTTTATAAGTTAGAAGATAAAATATTACTGGGAAAGCATCATATAAAACAAACAAGAAGAGACAGGAACTTTGCAATTTACCCTTTTCACAACGTTGGATGTACTGAATAAAAAACGAATAGGGAGGATGATAAAAAATATAAAGAATGAATGGTGAAGGATTATAAAAATATTATCTTTAAGATACACAAAGAAGAATGAACTTTAAACAATGGCATATAAAGGAACACATTAATAAGAACAGGCAACAGAGAAACAGCCAGATCCAGATCATTGATGCCACATGCACACACACACACACACACACACAAGAGTAATGTTATCGAAAAATACCATCTTATGGCACCATATCATATGCATGTGACCTAGTTTCAGTGTTATGATCATGATAGTGTTAATGTAAACATATATGTATGTATATGTTTACATATGTATTTCTGTACATTTATAGTTCAGGGGCATTTTTGTCTTTTCACATGTACATCCAAAATAAGTATATTTTTTACTTCTTTCTTTTTTATTTTTCTTATTTCTTTTTCTTGTAATTATTCCCAGCCATGATGGGCATTGGGAATAAGCGTGGGAGTCGTTGGACCCTACCCAATGGCTACAATTCTAACCATTTGTTAGGTCCCACCGGCTTTCTATGAGCCTCCACATGCATATAAAGGGGTCTGACCCCTCTCTCTTAAAGTGTATTCTTCAAGGGATGTTCCCTAATAAAGATCTATATTTTTTATGTGTTCTGAGCCCTTAAGTGGCTTGTTCTTGTATTTTCTTTGTGTTGACCCATAGAAGGTCATTTTTTCAAAGTGTACTCTAGCCCATAAGTGGATCTCTAAAGCATAACATCAGTTTGTGACAGTGCAATAAGTGTATGTTCGAGAGTTTCATTCAAACTTTTGAGCATCTAATTTTAGCTTCCTCTTCTCTTGAGGTTCAAGGCACCATGTTAGATGCTCTTTGAAATCGACTAGAATCAGGCCTCCAGGGTGACAGAATATGGTAAGAAAGGAGGTTTGTGGGAAAGAGACACTTCAAGGGTAGGCAACCTCCAAACCAATTCACATGGGTGCAGATGCAGGGGTGCGGCACTTTCAAAAAACTTGGGTGCGGGGGTGCGGCAAAATATATATATATATATATATATATATATATATATATATATATATATATATATATATATATATATATATATATATATATATTTTAAGTTTTAACCGTTAACAACATTAACACTCCCTGCACCCTCTTTGTGCAGGGGAGGGGTTGAGCCCCCTCCCTGTCCTCCCTCTTTGTGCAGGGGAGGGGCCGAGCCCCCTCCCTGCACTCTCTTTTGGCAGGGGAGAGGCAAGACCCTTCCCTACGCCCTCTTTGTGCAGGGGTGGGGCCAACCCCCTCCCTGCGCTCCCTGTTGGCAGGGGAGGGGCCGAGCCCGCTCCCTACGCCATCTTTGTGCAAGGGAGGGGTCAAGCCCCCTCCCTACGCTACCTGTTGGCAGGGGAGGGGGCGAGCCCCTCCCTTCACTCTCTGTGTGCAGGGAAGGGGCCGAAGAAGAGAGGAGGAGAGCAGAGGGAGTCGGAGAGGAGAGAGAGTACCTGAGAAGGAGAGGTCCGACGGAGTGGTCGGCGGCAACGTTGGGGTCCGGCGAAGAAGTCAATCGGTGTCGGCTTCAGGAGGAGAGGAAGGGGGGATTAGAGCAAAAAAAATTTGCCTTAATCCTCCCCTCCGCAGCATATTTCATCAGGCAGAAACTTTTTTTTTAAGTCTAAAAATTAGACACAAATGATCTTGGGTGCGTTGACCGCAGCGGCACGTGCACCCGTGTCGCATCGCGTCGACGCGGGTGCGGCACCCTGTTTACCAAGTCCCTGTGACAGATTATAACCGCTTTGAACTTTGCCTAGCCAAAAACCAATCAGAACTTTTATAAAAAAAAAAAAATTGATTTATGCCGAGTAATGAGTTCTTTAAATGTAACAAGCATCAGACAGACTATAATTGAAAAACTTTTTGATGCATTCAGATTCCAAAACATACTATGCAATACTTGGATGTCGTATGCATTCCCCCTATCCCGGACCAAGCTTTTGGAATGGGGCATGTGCAGTGCGGAGCTCTACTGAGTGAAAAATGCATCAAGTGTAGGAACGTGCGATATGTGTTGGCTTGATCGGTGATATGTGATGATAGCATGGCATGCGATAGGCAATGGTATCGTCGTTCATACGACGATGTGTGACGGCACAGACATAGAGCGTTGTTTGGTTAAACACTACCAGTGGATCCGAGGATGTTATCTTTGGAGATTTTGTAAAATCCGAGTTTTTACAAAAAAAAATCAGATCCAGGTTAGATCCAACCCGGATCCATACCCAGCACCCCCCCCCCGCCCCCTCTCCTGTGTTTTTTTCTATTTAAACACGGGTGGGTGTCTCCCCTTTACGAAAAAGGGGAACCCCCCCCCCGTGACGTTTCTCTCTCTCCCTTTTCGGCCTCCCAACACCAACGACCCCCCCACCCCACCCACCCCCACCCCACCATTCTCTCTCTCCCTTTCTAGCCACCTAACGCCGGTGAAACCTTTGCCAGAGCCCACCCTACGTCGGTGACACCACCCTCGTCCGATCCCACCGCCGGTAGCCTTCTCCCTCAGGTAACCTCATGTTCCCTGTTCCTCTCTTCTCCTCAAAATCACAGAGGAGGGGCGCCGCCCCCTCCCTGCCCTCTGTCACCTCGGTTTGCAGGGAGGGGCGATAGATATGGATCAAGTCCCAGACCCCAATGGAAACAATACACCAATCTCAATACCCTCCCTCAAGTTGTGCACAGTGTTGCACCATGGACAACTTGCTCTTTAAGACCCAAAATTTTACACTTGTGAGACCCTTGGTGAACAAGTCAGCGACTTGATCTGTTGTCAGAATGTAAGCTGGTTCAATCTCTTTGTCTTCAATTTTCTGTCGAACAAAGTGTTGAACAATCTTTATATGTTGTCTGCGACTATGATGAATGGGATTGAACGCGATGTGTATAGCATTATAGTTGTCACACAAGAGAGTAGTGGGGAGAATATTTTCTCCCATTTTAGTTAAAAGGTGTCTCAACCATGTAGCCTCTGTAATGGCCGCTGCCAAAGACCGATATTCAGCCTCAGTGTTGGATCGTGCAACAGCTCGTTGTTTCTTGTTGCTCCAGGCGATTAGATTCCCCATCAATAAAAACACAGTACCCTGACACCGAGCGCCTGTCATCCGGATCTCCAGCCCAGTATGCATCTGTATACACAACTAGTCGGTGTCGTTCACCTTTAGTTTTAGCTTAATAATAAACTAGACCATCCCCAAGAGTACATTTCAAGTATCGAAGAATCCGCTTAACAACATTCATATGTTCTGTGTGTGGGTCATGCATAAACTGCAAAATTTGATTTACTGCATATACAATGTCTGGTCTAGTAAATATGAGATATTGAAGCATACCTACAAGACGTCGCATACCTACAAGACGCCGATATTGTAACGCCCCAAAACTTCAACTTGTGTTTTCAAAAACATTGACGAAAAACCTTTCAAAGATTAAAGTTTTTACTTTTAAAATTGACAACAGAAGCAATTTAAAAAGGAGTACAAGTTACCAAATTTTGGGTACGTTAGCAGTAAAATCATCATTTGACATTATACAACTACTTAAGTGAGAAAATAAAACAATAGATTATTAATAAAATCTGCAGTTTATTACAAAATGAGCATTTTTCCACTATCTAATAATCTAAAGAAAACTCAAAACTCAGAGCCAAGACGCCAGTAGAAAGAAGAAAAATCTTGAGCCATGTTGCATCGCGCCATCGGTCGCCTGTGAAGTCCTACTTATCACCTGCCCATGAAATGGGTCAGTTTCATAACAAACTAGTAGGTGCACGAATAGACAATGTAGAATAAAATAAAGCAGGACATTCATGAGATAAATAGTTTATTATATTAGAAGCAACAAGTACAATGTAATCTATTCTAGCAGGGGCAACATATGTAAACTATGCAAGGATCTATTGTCTTGAAACAGATAATAACAACAATATTTCAAGTAGTATAAATCTCAATCATCTACAACTTATTATGAAAGTGATATTCTTTAAGTTTTGATATTAACTGGTTTGTGGGTACGCACAGACGCGAAACGTAGAAATAATCGAGACTGATCCAGGGGTTTATTATATCAAGTGTTTTTCATTAACCCGGATGGCTGACTGAATCTGCTTTTAAGGGGACAGTCAGTGACCAAGAGAGTAAATCCCCAAAGGCATTCGTGGCTCATGGATGCATCCAACTTCTGCAGAAGTATCTAAGAGTTACCACCCTGGATAATTTATGGTAATCTCAATTCCCCTGACTCTGATGATTGGGGAAGCCGAGTCTTTTGCTCGTGGGGTGGTTGTTAACAACCTATCCATCGAAGTTTTTGTACCATCCATCCTCTCCATTGATGAACCGTGAAGGTCGAATGGGTACGGCGGGGGTTTCTTAACCGACGCCCCATTCTACACGCTCTGGTCTGTGAGACCCACTCGAGCATCTTACCTGTGAAGACGAGTTGTCACCATTTATGTGATCTCACCATTTGTGCTATATACACGCTTCGAGGTTGCCACAACCTCATCATCCAAACATCGTAACACCAACGTGACGTACTTGTCTAAAAGTATGGTCATACCTGCCTGAAGGTATGACTACGATGAGAGGGCAAACATTTAATATCTTGCAATTTCTTTAGTTCATACATGACATGCATTGCTCTTTGAGCATTTGGCCTGTGGAGGCCGACATCATTATTTCATTTATTTCAATAAAGTGCTTATTGCACACTTTGGGGTACTCAATGACCTCTCATACTTCTTATCGAAATATTTATACCGTACATGTCTTAAGGTCCGGTTACGATAGCAAACTTGTGGGTTTCTCGATGGATAACTCATCAGAGTATTTTATAGAATCAGTAATATACTTGGCATGCTTTAATACTATGAAATAAGAAATCTTAATCAGGTCTTGAGATCGCCGTGGATCTAATCATTTCTTCTGAGTAACCGACTCGAAGTACAATTAGTTGCATCTAGCAACGCATAACTAGATCACAAGCTTTATAAGCAGAAATTCGTTCTCGAGGAGTCAGCCTTGTACAAAGAAACACCTCCCCTCGAGCTTTTAGTGCTTGTACACAATTTCGCACATTTCCAAAAGGTGTAAGATGTGGTACATGCACCTGCACACCCTACGAGGCTTTCTTGAGGACGGCAACAAGATTTATCATGTAATAACAAATAAGTCATCTACAGTAAAATCACAACAGTGAGTAAGTACAGAAATACAGTAATAGGAATTACTGTAGAAATGAGTCTACCAATAAGTATACATCAAGCATGTAATTTTTGAAGAGTAGGAACAAGACAACACAAAACAAGTAATCACAAGTTATATTGTTCTACATGTAAGCATGTACGCAAAATAAATTATTCTATCTCAGAATTCTTATACTTTATTTCATTCATCCAAAATCCTCGTGCGACTTTCCCCTACCTCGAGATGTTGTGTAGCTGCGTGTGCCTACGAGTGTAGATGATACGGGGCTTGGGCCGCGGAGCCAGAGCGCGATTAGTCGTACGAACTACAAACAAACAAAACGTTATTATCAATATATTGCAAGCATTGGCTGAGTTGGGGTCGATCACAATCCGGCATTCGACACCATAGAGTTTTGGACATGGTTATGTTCTCTAATCGCTTTACCAAACAGCGCAAGCAGAAACCCATTTGGTTCCACTAAGAGGGGAGTCAGGCAGGGAGTGTCAGTCCTGCTTGCTGGAACAGGAGGACGGCAGGTGCATGCCCCCTGCCAGCCGAAAACAGAGAGGCAGCAGGGGCCTTGCCCCTGCCTGCAAGAATAGAAGGGCAGCAGGGGCATCGCCCCTACCTGCAGGAATAGAAGGGCAGAAGGGGCATCGCCCCTACCTGTCGGAATAGAGAGGCAGAGGGGTCTTGCCCCTGCCTCTCGGAAACAAAAGGGTGGCAGGGGCGAGCCCCTGCCTGTCGAAAACATCGAAGCGAGAGGGGAGGGAGCGGCAGAGACCGCCAGCCGCCTTGTCAGACCTCTGACGACCAACAGAGAGAGAGAGAGAGAGAGAGACCAGGGGCGGTAGGAGCCACCGGCCACCTGCCAACCCCGTGGCAGGCAACAGAGGAGGGGCAAGGGCGGCAGGGGCCGCCACCACCTGCCGACCCTCAGGCAGGCCCCAAACGAGAGGGGGAGGGGCGGCAGGGGCAACCTGTCGGACCCTTCCCTCACACAGAGAGAGGGAGGAAGGCACGACAGGGGGATTGTCGACCTCCCGTCGGCCCTCTGATAACCCATAGGAGAGGGAAGGTGTCGCAGGGGCCACTGGCCCCCTACTGACTCTCTGGCAAACCTCAAGACAGAGAGGGGGACGACAGAGGAGGCCGTCTGACGGACACAGAGGGAGCGGAAGGGTGCAGCAGGGGCTGCCGGCCTCCTGCCGTCATCCCAGCGAGACAACAGAGGGAGTGGGAGGGCACAGCAGGGGTTGTGGGCCGCCTGTCGGACTCCCGGCAATCCCTCAGGGAGAGGGGAAAGAGGGAGGGCACGGCAGGGACCATCGGCCTCCTGCCGGCCTCCCGACGAGACGACAGAGAGAGGGAGAAGAAGGGAGAGGCGCGGCAGGCGGCCAACGGCCTCCTGCCGGCCTTTTGGCAACAGAGGAAGAAGAAGAGAAGAAGAGAGGGGCGTACCTGGGAGAGGATCGACGGTGTCGGTCGGCATTGGCGGTGTTGTCGCGTGCAGGGAACGAGAGCAGCAGAGAGGAGACTCGATAGAGAGGGGAGGAGGAATGCAGGGAGGTGAGGCGTCCCCCTCCCCTTACGTGCTCTTAAAGGCACGGGGGAGGCGATAAACGGGGAAACCCTCAAGGGTTTCCCTTATCTGGTCGAAGGGGGGAGAGCAGCACAGGTGGGGTGCGGCACACGGGGGAGAGGGTTTTTCTTAACAACCCTCGCCCTTGCGTCGGGTTTTAAAACCCTAACGAGTACGAGCCCGGATCGGGTTCAGACCCGGCCCGAGTCCGATCTTTTTTTTTTACGTGGGTTTTACATCCTACCCCTCTTAAAATAATTTTGTCCGCGAAATATTTATTGCTTTCAAGAATCAAAATACAGGTCAGGGTATTTTTCCCTGATATCGTTCTCAGGTTCCCAAGTACATTCGTCTATTCCATGATGTTGCCACTGAACCTTTACAAAAAAAATGGTTTTTTATCTTAGCACTTGGTCACGACGCTCAACAATCTTCATCGGTCTTTCTTCGATTGTCAAGTCCCCTTGAATGTCTACGTCATCGTAGTAAATGATGTGTGATGGATTGTGAACGTACTTCCTCAGCATGGATACGTGAAAAACATTATGGATCTGAGCGTACTGAGGAGGTAACGCCACGTGATAGGCCGCTTCTCCAATTTGCTCCAGGATTTCGAATGGTCCGACGTATCTAGGACTTGGCTTTCCCTTTTTCCCGAACCGAAATACGCTCTTTGTCAGAGATACCTTAACGAAAACCATCTCACCAATTGCGAAGGTAAGCTCTCGTTAGTGTCTATCTGCATAGCTCTTTTGCCGACTCTAAGCGGTACGGAGTCGTTCCTGAATCATTTGTACTTGTTGAGTATAGTGTTGCAGAACTATAAGTGCCTCCAGCCTTCGTTCACCTACCTCATCCGAGTAGACAGGAGATCGGCAAGGCCTCCCGTACAAAGTTTCATAAGGAGTCATTCCGACACTAGCATGATAACTGTTGTTATACGCGAATTCCACCAGACTGATGTGGGAATCTCACTCTCCCTTCCAGTCCATCGTACAGGCTCAGAGCATGTCCTCCAAGGTCTGAATTGTACGCTCAAACTACCCGTCAGTTTGAGGGTGAAATGCAGTACTGAACTTCAACTTTGTGCCCAAAGACAGCTAAAGCTGCCCCCAAAACCTCAAAGTGAATCTAGGATCACGATCGGAGATAATCGAGACTGGAACACCATGCAGTCTCACAATCTCTCTAACATAGAGTTCATCTTCTGAACCAATGTTGATATCTTCTGTTGGATCCTGAACAAAAGATGATGGTTCATCCTGCATCTGAATATGAGCAAATTCTGGCGATTCTTGAATAGTCGAGTCAAATTCTGTTGGCTCTTCAATCTGTTCTGTCACTTTGTTGTCCTTTGCTCTTGCCTTTATCTTATGAATCTTTGCTGACTTGGAGTTATTTTGAGAAAATTTAGGATTGATAATGAGCCTTTTTATTGGTTTAGGAGTCATGAATTGACAATCCTGAAAATGCAAAGAAAGGTTTTTAAGGAAAACTGTAAACCCCAAAACACCTTTTTGTACAAAAGCAAAGAATAATGGCAAGGACAGAATATAAGCAAGAATGATAGGCATCAAGATGTGAGGAGAAGATCAAATTTTCATTGATTGAGTAAAGCTGAGAACAGCGACTGAGTATTTATAGAAACTGACAAAGGACATAAAAAGACTAAGACTGTGTTATCCCTACAGGATGACTGAAAACAAAGAAAGAAAGCAGAAATACTATGGCATTATCCTTCTCATTTTATTCCTTTGACGAATATGGTTCTTTTGTTGGATGCCTGACCGGTGAACCCCAATCCTGAACTAGCGGAATGTCGAGCAGAGATGATCGGCTCCACCCTGCCGTCTTCATTTTTACCCATGCCTCGGAAGGGCTGATAACCATGCTTTAGCAGAAGATCAAATCCCCTTTTGGCTTTGAAAAACTGAGAGAATAAGGGATGATCTTTGAAAGGGTAGTAAGCGAGACATCCTCCCAATTTGAAGAAATGAGGTCCTTGCCACTGGACCGTTACTGCGACCTTCTCGACTGGTTGAACTTCTTTGAGCTTCAACATTTTCAGATTTTCATTGAGGTTAATTTCATCGCTTTCCCTGATGTTGGGTATTTATGAAGTTATTGCGACAACGATATAACTTTGTTTGTCTTTGTGAACGATATCAATATGTTTGTAAAACCCTATTCTATGCAAAACCCAACCCGACCTGTTGTCCAAGTCTAAAACCCTAATCGATTTAACCTATCTTCCTCTTGTCTGCGACAGCGTAACTTCTTTTTTCTCCTTCGCTTTCGTCTTCTTCCTCTTCTTCTTTTCCTTCTTCTTCTTCTTTGTATTTTTCCTTCTTCTGTGTTCCTTCTACCTGTGTTTGATAGATGGGGTTTAATGCTGATAACGTAGTTATTTCACGCTGTAAGAAAAGATCTGTATAATCTTCGATGATGATTATGGTGGTTATCTTCTGTGTATACATCGATATATTCGTGACACATATGACTCTGGCGTATTTGTCGTGAAGTATATCGAAGCTTACGCAAAATATAACGACCATAATCATCCTCAATCGTTGTCGTCAAAGCAGAGCAAGCACAGATATTCTGCATCGATATATTCATGCTTGTTGAAAGGTAGTAACCCACGTGCACCCTGGATTGGAGTTCCCCTGCCTCTGCCATGTCCTCCTCGTGCACTATCAGCTATCATTCCTGTGGCAAGAACCTCATGCGTAGATGATTGTCCTACGAAAGCATCAGACATGCTTTTCAAAGTCATCTCGTACTGAAGGAGTTTGTGTTAAAATATGTATATATATATATACATATATGTATATATATACAGTTTCCCTTTTATTGAAATACCCGATAGGGGTATTCTTGTAAAACCACAATGTAACTTTTTCTTTTTTACTTTTTTTTTGTTTCTCTTTTTTCTTTTTTCTTTTTTCTTTTTCCTTTTTTCCTTTTTATTTTCTCCTTTTTGTAAGACCACAAGGGCCCCACACTTGTAGTCGTTGGGGCCCCAACGGTCAGATTTATGACCGTTGGGGCTCCCAACGACTACATGGGAGCCCCTTGTGGTCCCTTCCTTTAGTCTCCCTCCTCTATAAATAGAGGAGGTATTCTCCTCTTGTAAGCATTGGGTTTTCACGCTCCTCTTCCTTTCTTCAATAAATCCAACTTATGACTTTAAGTCATTTTCTACTTTTGAGAGTTTTGTGTGTGCACTTTTTGTGTTTGTGTTCTTGGCTCTTGAGGTCACTCTTAAAGAGTGATTTTTACTCCATTGGTGCTTCCGCCTCTTTTCATTACAGTTTAGCACGTAGTTCCTCGAAACTGAGCAACGTAGGCAAGCATAATAAAGAGGTAACAAGAACGTGATACTCTGATCCCAGGGCATTCAGTGTCTGTTGCACCTTTTCTTTATCGGACACTGGATACCCAACCATGGCTAATTGATCCGTGATGCTTTTGACTTGATTTAAGAATTCAATAATGCTCATTGCACCCTTTCTTAACATTTGAAATTCACGTTTAAGGAACAACACTTTAGCCTCTGATATCTGGGAGTAGGTCTGAGCTAAAGCCTCCCACAAGACTTTAGATGTGCAATCATCAGGAATGAAAAACAATACTTCTTGTGACAATATAGAAGTAATGTACGCGACGAGGGCCTGATCGTGCTTCATCCAAGTAACAAAAGCAGTATTGCGAATAAATTCTCGAGGCATTGGAGTGGAGCCATCCAAGTGACCTGAAAGATCTTGACTTCGAATAAAATGAGCAATTTGTCTTTTCTAGGTCAGATAGTTGTCTGTAGTTAGCTTTTCCGAAACTAGCTGCCCCAGAAAATTGGAAGAAAGACCCAAATTGGTTGAAGTATCCATTTGTAGACTGAGAGACAGATTCCCCCCCCCTTTTTTTTGGACTAGTCGCTGAAACTGGACTGTTTTATCATAAACTGATGCAGTTGACAAAAATCGGTATTAGAATGGGCAGGCGTGACCAGCAGATTTAGAGCTCGTATTGAGATAAGATTGGGTATTAGAATGGCAGCTAGATTCCAGACCACACAAAGAAAAAAATATGATAATGAACAGATTCCAGACCACAGAAAAATATGAGAATGAAAACACAGAAACAGTTTTTGTTTTTTTTTTTCAAGAAAAGATGGAACCAGATTCACGTGACTAGGCAGGTCACGTGATATGAGAATAAAACAGGAAAGGAACTCGACTTTTGTATAAAAGGAAGGAGGCAACGACGACAGCAGAAATAAAAATATTTCAGATCTGCGATAGAGAAACTCAGCAAGTGAAAATAGAAGAAGTAGAATAAGAAGAAAGGAAAGGAGTTTGGTGTGACATGTCGACGATGAGAGGAAGCCGACCTCTCACGTTGAAGTAGCGACTCTTCACGCCTGGTATGAAATAAAATATTTCAGATCTGTCGACGATGAGAGGAAGCCGACCTTTCACGATGAAGGAGCGACTCTTCACGCCCAGAACCAGCGTTGCTCTGATACCATATTAGAACTGCCTCTAGTTTGGCAGACCTTGTTGAGAAAACCGAGAAAGAATGGAAAGGGAGAGGAGAGAGAAGAGAACTTGTTCTTTTGGGAAAATCGACAGGCAGTTCCTTGCTTAGTGGCTGCACTAAAACATCATTATAATAAATAGGTTTACAATGTTTTTACATGGACAAAATTGCCCCTGTGTTAGTAATGTATATTACATTATAATATAAAACATACATGTGAACTATATGGATCCTCTACTAGATCCATATCCGATCCATATTCTAATAATGCCCACATGTCAAAAGTAATTGTTTATGTGTACAGTTGTAAATTTGTCACTACCTACTCAGATGTGATACCTAACATGATCTAATTCAAATGTTTATCTTTAATTATCCTACGGGTACACGCAGGCCAAGGCAACCGTAACAAAAGAGAACATTCGGCAGTTTATTATTCGTTGGTGTTTTATTAACCCGAATATTCTAACTGAAACTGTAAATCCTAAGGGAGCGGTCAATAACCGAGAGAACCTTTCAAAGGCCCAAAACCAAAACAGGATGCATCCTTAACTTCTACAGAAGAACAAAGAGCTACCACCTAGGACACATTGGTAGTCCGGGTCCCCCAACTCCGAGGACTGGGGACCAACGAGTCATTGTCGCTCGAAGCAATAAACACATGTACCCGAAGTTTTGTACCACCAACCCTCTCCAAGGTAAGCCTGAAAACTGAGTGGTTTGATCTTTTCATTTATTTAAATTTTCTGATGTACAGGGGCGTTTTCCCCAAAATTTACTACCATAGTAGTAGATCCCCACCCTTTATGATCTTACAAGGGTATACAAACCAATTTTGTTTTATTTGATTGCACAGACCCACTCAGAGCGCTTTGGTACCTTTAAACCGTTAAGCACACAAGCCCCGGTACCTTTAAATCAGTCAGGCAGAAATATTAAGTTTAAGTTTCATATTTGTGAGGTTTACAAACTCTAGAGATCCACTCGAGATTCTCAAGCACCAAACTTGGTATTTTCATGCCAATATTAACCTAAAACTTTAACCATTCAATTATGCAGACCCACCCAGGGTGCTCTGGTATCTTTAAACCGTCAAGCACGGATGCCCCGGTGCCTTTAAACCAGTCAAGAAACAGAATTATATTCTCATTTTCATGTGAATTCACGTTATAATTTTGATGGTCCATGCATGACCCTCAACACCATGGCTCGACACTCATATGTCCACAACAAACCGACCTGTAGGTTCGGTTACCATATCATCATCATCATTATATATATATATATACATATATATATATATATTTCAATAGCAAATTGTCACAACCTACCATTAAGTTTTAGATGATATACAACTTAATGGCATTTGGAATATTTCAGTAAATATGCATTTGAACATCAGAAGTTGTGTCCCTTAATATTCATTTGAATTATTAATTTACTATGCCACTAAACAGGCATCTGAGCATCGTCTTAACATGCAGCTAACTATGCATTTGAACTACAACTGAATATGTAGCTAAATATTTAATCGAATATCAACTTGATATACAACTAAATGAGCATTAGGGCATCTGCAGCTTAACAGTCATACGAGCATATGCAGCTTAATAGGCATTTGAGCATTATTAATTTCAAAACATATTGGTCGTTGAATATTTCAGAAAATCATTCAGGACATAACTCAGTTTATGAACTTTCAGGGATTTTCAAAGACAAACAACAAGAATTCATATGAGCAACATCTATCTTGAATGATTAACTATCTATAGCTAGAGCAAAACAGAATTTGAACCTACTAGGTATAGACATTTCAAGTTATAGAAATCAACAACCACAGAATTTATTTTCAATACATTTATGACAGAACTCCTAGCATTACCTATAATCTTCAAAATATAAACATAAATTAATCTATGTTAGGTAGTTAACAGGGAAAATCATTGAAGTTTTGGGTTTCCGTCAAGATCTAATAAGAATGTCCTTTAATTGAATCAATAACATATCCTTCAACATAGTTCACAAGATTTACGCATGCATTTAATGTTAACTAATCAGAATATATCAATGTAAGCAGTTACACTAACTAATCAGAATATATCAATGTGAGCAGTTATCGTTAACTAATCAGAATATAACAATGTGCAGTTAACGTTAACTAATCAGAGTACAATAAGACAAACCATGTTTATATGCGTAAGATCCAAATAAAACACATTAACTAAGTACACAACCTAAATTAGACTGAGTGTAATCTGATTGAGTGCATTCTCTGTACGTTATCAATCAAGCTAATGATCCTACTAATTAATCATTTGGTTTAGTAATAACATCTGATGCACAGATCCCTTTTTGACAGGAATCATTGATGTTATTTTACCAGGTTAATCCGACCAGATTTCTAGAGACATAAAACAGACAATCTATTAACACCATTCATCTTTAGATAACAAGTAATACTATGGTTAACCCGAACTTAATTATAATTAGTAATATGGGTACTCGACAACCAACATTTTGTTTTATGATTACTATAAGACCTCCTGACATACAAGTCTCAAATTTCTCAATATTGTAACATTTTAATACATAGGGCTGATAAAACTTTATTGAATATACAGAAGAACTTGTAGCATGACCAACCATTCAATATACACAGCCTAGAAGCATTTACATACCCTAATTCACAGCATATACTTAGGGCTATGTATCCGTCCACCAGCTTATTTAAACTGGCACACTGCTGACCGCAGGGGTCCCTTAAGGAAAAATTGTTTTCTTCCCTTCCCTTTTTTTTTCTTTTCATTTCTCTTCCATCAAATCCATGATACTAACCAATGAATGCAGATAAAATTCCTTAACATCTGAATATGCACATACATCTACATGCTATATAGCACATATGCAGAACCGAGACTCTGCGTTTTTGCTATATTGAATCCAAAAGAGAATAATGTATTGTGATGCAATAATTCCCACGTTTGCACAACATACACTACAAAAATCTGAGCCACACCTAGATCTCATTATGTTTTTCGTTTTTTTTTTCAATTTGGTGTTAATGGCAACCGAAATCCCCAAATCTATCGATTTGGGGTTTACGGCAACCCTACAATGAGTGTGTATACCCCAAATCGTAGAGGACACCCACATTATATGCTCGAACACACGGTATACCCAAAAACCAGTAAAATCCTACTATCGAAACTCCGAGATCCCTAACTCGGAGATTTGGATCTTTTTGTAGCTCAAACCTCAAATCCCCTTTCTCTTTCGATTAGGGTTTCACGACAACCCACCCCGCACACTTGAATACCATGATAAACCAAACAGAGGAAAATAACAGTGAGATCCTACCTTTTGTTGGAGCTTTTCCCCCTCCGAGTTGTCGAACCTCTGCCGCCCCTTCTTTACGTCGTGCGGGCGAACAAAGGAACGAAGAGAAGGGAAGGTTGAGTGAGAGAGAAAAGAGGGAAAGAGCGTGGGAGGAAGAGAGGAGAGCGAACTAAATAGGGAGAGTGGCCCTGAAAAGGAAGGAGGTTGGTTACCTCCCTCCCTTGCACCGGCGGTTGCGCTACCCCTTTCCCCCAGCTCCTTTCGCTTGTTGTGTTAGGGTTCATTAACGCAGTTTTATCGGGTATGGCCCTTGTAGCAGCCCCTTTAACTTAATTTTTTTTTCACATAATGTGCTCGTGGGGCATGGCTTGGGACCGGGTCCGTGACCCGCGATCCGGCTGCGGTGTGTATCCGTGGTTTGTCTACGGTTTGGGTCCACAGTTTGGGCCCATACGGATCCAACTATGGATCCATATATATTTATTTATAATTATTATTATTATTATTATTTACACCCCAATTGGGTACGGTTTTGGTTTGGCCACCACTGGGACCCACGACCCAAATCCTTAATGGATCCATCTAGTTGGGCAATTTGGATCCATCTAAGGATTCAAATTATTACGAGCTTTAAAATATCCCTAATTGGCCTTGATGTGGTATGGATCCTCGATCCATTAGGTCCATGGGCTCAAATACACCCATCTGGATCCAACAATCCAAATCTATTCTCTTTATTACCAGGAGGTGAAACATTGGATCCAAAATTGTTATGGATCCACCCAATTATACCTTGACCCACATATCTTCGATGCAAGGATCCGCAATACGATGCGTCCCAGATCCAATTGAAATCAAAATTAAAATAATGATTTGAGTTTATTTATTTGATAAAAATCACTGGTATTATAGGAGAACTCGACTACCATGCTCCAACTCAGCTTCATAATTACTAAACAGTCAAATATCGCAGCCAGACTGTCTCGCAGCCTGAGCAACAACCTCTTGGTCCTCGTGCTAAATATTAAAATGATTTATAATAACGAACGCTAAATATATTACAACGACTGTTACTAATGAGAGCTTTGTATTAAAATGATTTACAGTAATGAATGTTATATATTACAACGATTTACAATAATGAATGCTAAATGCTAAAACGATAACGCTTTGTACTAACGAAGAAAAAATCTTTCAATGATCATTACTTGCGAATGCTAACGATTACAATGATTTACACGCAATAACGATTTGTACTAAGAAATACAAAATCCTGCAACGATCATTACTTAAGAATGCTAACGATTACAACGATTTACACTAATGAAAGTTTAATGCTAAAGCGATAACGATTTGTACTAAGGAATACAAAATCCTGCAACGATCATTACTTAAGAATGTTAAACATTAGAACGATTTGTACTAACGAAAACAAAATCCTGCAGTGATGATTACTTAAGAATGCTAAACATTTCAACGATTTATACTAATGAATGATAAATACTGAAACGATTGTAAACGATTTTAAACCATTTACCTCATTTAATTGCAGACCATCTAAAATGAACTTAGCATTATCTTCCTTGACATTTATTCTAGTCCACTGGCCGATCTTTGGAAAACCACAAATCGCAGGGTCACACTAAGGACGCAAGGCGACAATATGCTCCCACAATCAGGCCTACAAAATCAATATATTAGTAAGACTATAACCTTCAACGATCTTAAGCTACAACTACAAAATATATAATAAACAATTACCTAGACAAATGGCCAAAACCCTGCGATGGTTTTTGTACCCTTACTCGCACGGTAAAATTGATTGTAGAAGTGTGTGAGGATAGCAGCACCCCATGCATAGTTGTCGACTTTATCTAAGTCTTCCAAGAATTGCAGTCATAGTTAACTTATCCTCGAACCAGACAAATCATAAAATAAAGTAAATCTAAAAAAATAAAGAAGTCCGCGCAACTCTTGGTTAGCTCTTTCAGATGCACATATAGCAGACCGGCCTTCCCATTTATTATGGAAAGAATAAACTTTCATCGATGTGGAATTGCTTTCACCAAAAATACATTGACTCCAGTACTCCATCGACATTCCTAGAAGGGTCGTACACTTGTCCCTTGCATTATAGTTTGAATCTCGTAATAGGACAGCACTTCCATGGCACTTAAAGCCCGTAATTCGTGCCACGTCTTCTAGGGTCATGGTGATCTCAAAAGAATCAAACTGAAATGTGTTTGTCTTACGATTCCACTTATTTACCAGGTGGGTCATAGTGTTTCAGCACGTTTCAAAATAATGTTGGTCCAGAAGGTCGTCGAAGTGCATATTTCGTAATCGATCCTTCTAATATTCGCTCAGCTGTCCATACCACGACAGAACTACAGGCCACTAACACAGGCCTCTGAGCTTTTCACCTAGTGCTCTACTTCTCTTCTGACCTCTCTATAACACAAAATAGCATATTATTCGTATCAAATCAAAATTAGTCTTATTTGTACTTCTACATGTCTCTGTACACAATAATCGCTATAAATAATAATCGTTACACACTCGCTATCACAATAATCGTTATATATAGTAATCGTTATCACAGTAATCGCTATACATAATCATACCTATAACAGTAAATCGTTCACAGTAATCGCTATCACAAAAATCGCTATACATAGTAATCGTTATACATAGTAATCGCTATCACAGTAATCACTATGCCAGAGTTGCCAGTCGAGGAAGCGAGAGCGGGAAGCGGAAGCGGGAAGCGAGGCACTTTCAAAAATTTAGGAAGCGGGAAGCGTGGGACCACTTAGGAGCGAACCGGGAAGCGTCTCGGAAGCGACATAGGAAGCGTCTCGGAAGCGACATAGGAAGCAAACCGGAAGCGACCTAAGAAGCTATAAATTTCTAAATTGTAAATTATAAGCTACAATGTTCTAAACTCTAAGTCTAACCTTAAAATTAACATAATCCACTACTTCACTTCATCATGCAAGATTCAAAATAAAAGTATACCAAAAAAATATTATAAGACCATGACAAAAAAGTAACATAAAAGTTTTTAAGTTGGACAACTCCAACTACATCATAAAAAAAAATAATAATTCAAGAGTTCATTAATCTGTCATCTTTCTCTTCCCCTTCAAGTCAGCAATAGATCGCGAACTTTCTGCATCATCACGTGCATCTTGTCCTCCACGACCATGTCTTCTGCTCCTTCCTTTATTTCCTATAATGAATACGTTAAAAAGTTAAAATGTTCAAAAACCATAATTTAAAATATAAAAACACAATATCAACATACCTTGCCTAGGTCTCCGGCTAAAGAAACGATCAATCCGACCATGAGGAACTGATGGTCGCTCTTGTATATCTGCAGTTCTACTAGCTCTGATGGATTGATTTGTATCCTCTTGAACTTCATTTGTACGTATAATTATTGGAGGTAATGGAGCTCTTGGTTGTGCATCTTTATGTTTGGATTTGGAAATAGTGCTTGATTGTTGTGCACTATCATCCAAATCTCTCCATCGCATATCCTCTAATCTCAACGTATTTTCTTCTACAATAGGAAGTTCTGGATTGATATCCCATTTTCGACTAGGCCCTTCTTTATAGCGATTGTTGCACCTTTTATAACAAGAATATAAAATATGAATGCTAATAAACAATCAATGATAAAAAAAGAGAAAAAAAAATACCAAAACAAAAGTACAACACAGTTTAATTATACCTGTCAATCAATCGAAGATTGGAATGAATATACACTAAGGTATCAGCACGATCTTCATTGAGCCTATTTCTTTTAACATTGTGAATGTAACTATAGGTGCTCCACACTCTTTCTGCAGAAGATGTGCTAATAGGTTGAGATAAAACCTTAATGGCTAATGCTCTCAACTCCGGTATATCACCACCATAAAAACGTCACCAATTAAGCACTGACATTGTAGGATTCAGTGCATCTATTTGTGCTGCATTTTGGCTAAATCTTCCACTTCTTGATGCAAAAGCCACAAGTTGTGACCTATAAAGTGTAGATAACTCTTCATTTCCAGAAGATATGACTTCAAGCGCAAGCATTGCACCGTCTAAGATATCATTATCCTTTTCTGCAAAAAAAAATGTTTAGTAACTATAACAAGAGAAATGCAAATGAAATAATAAAATAATTAAATCATTTAACTTTAAACTTTATTAAATAGATAGAATTAAATTTTTACCAGGAGAAACTCGTTTGACCCCTCTTGCTGCTGGGATTTTGAGATACTCCGACTCGTAATATTTTGGAGTAAGCATGTGGGCTAGACTATGGAGAGGCACATTCATTCTGTCCCATCTATTTGAGACAATCTTATGAATCTTTTCATATAAATCTGGTTGTCCTTTTAGATTGTCTTTGATTTCCCCCAACATGTTGTCCATGCCTTCATACACCACCAATTATAGGGCCTTCCTGATCACAAAATTTAATCATCTTATAGATGGGTTTTGTAATCAATAATGCTAAACGTACAGAATCCCAATATTCTTTATCAAGAACAGTTGTTTCTGTTGTAACAACCCTTTTTTTCATAATTTTATCCGTGCATGATTGCTTCCAATCACTCCATCTATCTGAAATTACTCTGAGCCTTAAGCTCTCCCTCACATCAAGCAAGCGTTTCAAAGTAGTATAATGTGAAGCAAACCTTGTTTTTGCAATCTTTATTAATTCTAATTTTTCATTGCTTCTAAAGATTGCTAGTGCTTTTGAATGATTTGTGATATACTTCACAATTTCTTTACTCTGCAAATATGTTTCTCCCAACCAATGAAACTCATGTGCCAAATCCTTGAAGATCAAATTAAGTGTGTGCACAACACAAGGTGACCAAAAAATATACTTGTACGTTTGTTTTAATTCTTCACCTGCTAATTTGCAATTTGCTGCATTGTATGTAATCACTTGCACTACATTAGAAGGCCCCACAAGTTTAAATCCCGTCTTCAAAAACTCGGCAATGTTTGCAGCTGACTGTTGCACATTAGAAAAATCACTTGCATATAAGAACATTGAGCCAAAACAGTTTGAGGCAAGTATATTTATCAAGTGTTTGTTCTTGATATTTGTCCAACCGTCTGAGACAATGGAAACTCCAAACTCCTCAAACTTTTCTCGAAATTCATTTAACTCCCTGTGAACACACTCTTTCTCACTGTCAAGCAACGTTGTTCGCGCTTTTTCATATGATGGGGGTTTATATCCGGGCACTTTACTAACTGCAGATATCATCTCTTCCCAATATGGTGATCGAAGCACATTGAAAGGTATGCCATTTGCACACAAAAATCTGATAATTTTGTGATCTACATCATCTCTTTCTACCTTTTTAAAGGTATCACGAATATCAACTGTTTTTCGGCTTCCACTAGATGATGTAGTCATACTAATAGGCTTCTTCGGAGTATCAATTCTTGATCTCCTCAACTCAAATGCACTTGATGAAACCTCCACTCGACGAACTTGCCTCTTAATTTTTTTTGCCAATTCTGCATTTTTTGCAACTTCAGGGCAAAAGGCAATCCCAACACTTTGTCCCTTTGGAGATCCCATGAGATGTGCAAAAACTCGAGTATATGACCCATGATAAATATTTTTGCAGTGCCTGCACATAAAAACTTGGGTTCCACCTTGTTTTCCTTGCCCACTCTTCTTTTGTTTCAATACATGGCGCCATAGCACTGTTGTTTTATGCATGCTAGGTGGTTCATCATCTTGGTCATCTTCAGAATAGTAGTCATCCAAGTCATATTCTTCTTCATCTTCCTCATCAAAACAATTTTCGTTTCGGTCCTCAAACTGATATGGACAAGCAGAAGACCTCTTCTTGCCCTTCCCAACACCACTAGATGATTCATGCTCCAAATTGTACAAAGAATCGTCATCGTCATCAGAATTATCGTGATCATAGCTTGAGATGGTCATTAATGAAGCAAAGAACATGCAAATATATCTGCATCATAAAAGTATCAGAATCAACCTAAAACACTTAAAAAAAGCTATTATTAACAGTAAATAATGGAGAGTGAAGAACACAAAGCATGGGGATGTAAACAAAAGACTAAGTTACGTGCAATCTGACTATCACTGAACTAAATAGTCAAACAGGCACTTCAAGTTCTAATAAGAAACAAGCAACATAAATAATTGAGAATATAGAGAGAGAGAATAGTTTGATTGAACTGCTAAATCAGATCAAGAACATATAAATCCAGTTTTCTTTCAGGACTCCACTAAAGTTCAATACCCGACTCATTGGGAAATTCTCCAAGTACCCATCAACTTAATTTTGCACAAATGGAGAACATTAAAGTGCTACCAGCCTTGGCAAACATTGATCTCTGAGACAATAGACTTAGAACTGAGGTTCTAAATCATTACGGTTATCTTTTTCATGATAATGTTCATTTACTATTTGTACCAGCTCACATCCTCTAGCAGCTCTCAGCCTCTCACTGTACATCGGACTGAAGAAATAGCTTTTAAAATGTGGGAACAGCACACTCAAATGCTCTCCAATAAAACAATAATATTGCATATTATACCCGTTATACACCAATTAGCAAAAAAATTATTCATCAGCGTAGAATAGTTAAGATCATTAAAACCATCAACAATATCATGTTATCTCTAATGATACTTCCACCCCATCCGGTGCACTGATTTTCTTTGCCAACTGATGAAGTATAAAATGAACTTCCACATACACTATCACCATCATATCATAAACAACTGAAGAGTTAAATAAGAAGCTACAGCACATAATGGCCAATGCAAATTAACAATCCAGCTATATCAGAAAAGTTTTGTGACGAATGCATACCATCTGTTTAGATAAGAAGTTAATATTACATTGCTTACGCTATCAATAGACTAGTATCATGGAGACAATAAAAAACAACCCACTGCTTCATGCAGAGTGAATAAAAAAAATGGCTGCGATAATGAATCAGAAACTAAAAAAACTACAAACAAACCCTTGATCTACGGGAACAAAAAAACCCCTGATATACACCCTGAAAAAAAAAAACCTGCGATAGATCTACACCGAGAAAGAAAAAACCCTTGATCACTTTCCCCAAAACTACCCTATTGGATCCCACTGGTGTTGCTGACTGGAGGGGAGCTCGCACGACAGAGAGATAGAGAGAGTGACAGAGCGTGAGAGAGGGGGATAGCGTACCTGAAGGTGAACATCTTCATCTTCGGAAGTCGGTGGAGGCCACCGGAATTTTTTGAGGTCGCCGGAACTCGGAGCTCGCCGAAAACTCGAGAGAGAGAGAGAGAGAGAGGAGTCGGAACGCGTGAAAAAACAAAACCCTAAGCCCCTTTTGATTTTATTTTTTCACGGGTTTTATAAAATACCCATTTTAACCTCAGTAAAAAATATATTCATGTGTAAAAAAAAAAAATTTAAGGGCAAACTCGACCTTTCCATAATAGTGTCCCCCTTTAAAGGGGTACGCGTACCCCTTTAAAGAGGTACGCGCTTCCCTTTAAAGGGGGACGCGCTTCCTCAATTGAACCTGCGCTTCCCCTCGCGTTTTGGAAGCGCTGCGTTTCGCGCTTCCGAAACGCGTCCCGAGGAAGCGCGCTTCTCCTATTCTATAGGCGTTTCCGGTAACTCTGCACTATACATAATAATGTCTATCACAATAAATCGTTCACAGTAATCGCTATCACATTAATCGCTATACATAGTAATCGCTATCACAGTAATCGTTATACATAATAATAACTATCACAATAAATCGTGATAGACAGGATTGATTTACGTACCTTTGTCACACTTTTCTCCTCTTCATCCCCTCCCTCCATCCTTTGTCTTCTTCCTTCCTTCACTCCTTCGTCTCCCTCCTCTGCTTTTTCAATTTCTTCCTTCCTTTCCATTTTCTTCTATTCCTCCTCCTGCTTTTTCCTTTCCCTTTCCTTCTCTTCCTCCTCTTATTTTTTTTCTTTCCCTTTTCTTCTCTTCCTCCTGCTTCTTCCTTTCTCTTTTCTTATCTTTCTCATCCTCCTTCTCCTTCTTTTGCCTTTTCTTCTCTTCCTCGTTTGCCTTCTCCTTCATTTGCCTTTTCTTCTCTTCCTCGTCCTCCTTCTCCTTCCTTCGATTTTCCTTATCTTCCTCACCCTGATGCTTCTTTCGTTGTCTTTCCTCTTCCATCTTCATCATTTGCCTTTCCTTCTCTTCCTCCTCCTCCTTCTTCTTCAATTGTCTTTCCTTCTCTTCCTCCTTATTCTTTCTTTGCCTTTGCCTTTGTCTTTCCCTCTCCTCCTCCTTCTTCATTTGCCTTTGCTTTTTCATTCTCCTCCTCCTTCTTCCTTTGTCTTTCCCTCTCATCTACCTTCTTCCTTTAACTTTCCCTATCCTCCTCCTCCTTCATTTGTCTTTTCTTCCTTTGCTTTTCATTATCCTCTTCCTTTGCTTTTCATTCTTTTTATCATCCTTCTTCATCTTTAGTTCTTCCTCATGCTTCCTTTGCTCTTCAACCTCAATATATGACGGATAATGCTTCGCATTATACAATTCCAACACTTTGTCCATGTCTTTATCATTCTCAATCTTCATTATATTTTGGTACCTTTCATAACGCTCATATAGATGGGACTGACAGATAATTTCTCTAATAGTCATCCCATCGAATGGCGGGGGATTTCTTGTCTAACGAGCTTTAGACATTGCTAACCTGCACAACACATAAATTTAACTGCATCATTATATGTTACAACTGCCTCCCCAAGTATATAATAATACAAATTATCTCATTCATTAAACAATCACCAACATTATAAATCATCGCAATATTTGGCTTCATAAGTAAACATCGTTGTAAGATTTAGCAAACTTAAGTACAAATCGAGGTAACTTCATAAATACACATCGCTACTGCTTTAAATGTATAAATTGTTGTTGCTTCAAACTTACAAATCATTATAGAAATCGCAACCTTCTTAAGTACATATCGTTGTAACGTTTGGACTTCATACGTAAACATTGTTGTACGATTTATCAAACTTAAGTACAAATCGTTATATTTCATTAAATTGTTACTGCTTCAAACATATAAATTGTCGCTGCTTCATAAGAACAAATCGTGCTAACTGATTTTCGACACCGAGAAGGTGGATAGGTATAAATCGATTTGTTTCAGTATGAAAATAGGTGTTATTTAGCATGAATAGTACAACCAGTTGTAAGATTTAGCATTCAGATTTACAAATCGATTTGTTTGCATAACGAAACCTTACACAAAATTCACCAAAACGATACGAGTTTTGGTAATCCGATAGTGGAGGAGAAACACCCAGAAGGTAGACGTAGCAGATGGTAGCAACGATGTTGCCACTGCGCAGGCGACGACAAAGGATGCTCTGACGGCAGCAAAGGGTGCTCCGGGGACAGCAGACGACGGAAAAGGGCGCTCTAGTGGTAGCAGACGATGGCAAAGGGTGCATCGTCAAAGGGAGCTCCTGCAACAGCAGATGGTGTAAAAGTTTACTGCTTAGGGCGAAAGCAGAACGTTTGGACTTTGAAGAGTTAACATCATCCTCGACTTTCTGGATGAAGGATATTTTTGTCCTTTTCTCGAACCGTTGTTTTCCTTTTTTGGATGAAGGACATTTTTATCCTTTTCTCGAACCGTCGTTTCATGGCGAGAATGGCAAGAAAGGGTACTTAAGTCTTTGCAATCGCACTGGACTCTGACGCTAAGTGATGCTGACACACACGGGGATACGAGCCCCACGTGCTTATATATGTGGCGCTCATTCGGACCCCCGAACACGCATTGTAGCAAACAGTGCATCTTCGGGGTGGGGAACATATAACCTGCTTCGGATAAATATATATACATTAACAATGCTGACATCATGTGAGAGTCTTCTCTGGTACCATCCTTGAGGCTTCTTATGGTGTTCCAATGTCTTGTTGAGTTGCTGAAATCTGAAGATAAGAAGGGCAAGAGATAGAGAGAGGAGGAAGAAGAACGGGAGAAATAGAGGGAAAAGATGGGTTGACTTCACATTGTGCCCTCTCTTCTAATATATTGAACGTTGCCTTTTTACTACAAAGAAATGGACAAGAATGTCCCTCTTCAAGAAGTTTTAATACAAGCATCAAGACCAAAAAAATCAAAGCAGTAAAAAAAACTAGTCTCTTAAATATGGACATTAAGGAGGACCTCCTTCAACATCAATATTGATCCAATGCAATTAAAACCTTTTGATCTTGTGTCTAAACTGAGATCTCACGCAGTTCTAATCATATTGATCTGATCCAAATTTCAGGTGTGAAAAAATGATCTGATCTCACTCAGATCGCAATAGCTATGGCAGTCGATGATCTATATCTTATTGAATGTTTGATTTGAAGGCACACTGAAAAAGCTAGTTTCGAACCAGAAATTGCTGCATCAATTCAAACCTGATCTATAGCCGGAATTTGTCTTAACCTGCACTTTTCTTTCAACCTGATGTTTCGAATCCAGAATTGTCTTTAGATCGATTCTAGTATGGATCCTGCTCACTTAGATTGGCAATAGATTGTAGCAAATATTGATCATGCAAGAAATTAACTGTTTACCAACAATTTAAAGCTCCACCTCTGTCCAATTCCGTCCTGTTTATGATGGATCCATTTTGAAAAGATTTCCAAACCTTCAAATCTAAAGCTTTAGTTCATTTTAGCCCAATCTCGAAAAAGAACTATTGGAAATTGAGCTTTCCAAAAACTTTGAATCTCACCATATCCTTTAGTAGGATTCTTCGATCTTGAGCTCTCATACGAACTGTTACATGACGGCCTTTTTAGGGATTTTCATAGGAGGATGGAGTGGAAAAGGTGGGGAAAAAATGGAAAAACATGGGAAAAGATAAGGAAGATGTAGCTAGTTTGGAGTTTTGATGTCATTTTCTTACAATTTCATATTTATACCCCCTCACTAGACATGTGGACCCAAACCGGATCTTGATCTCGTAGATCCAACAGAAGATCTATTACTAATACTAATATGGATCAAGACTCAAAGAACGCAATCATTAATCTATAACTAAAAATACCAACCCAATACAAGCATATTAAGCCCACGCTTATTACCCTTATCTATAAAGGGGAGGTAGGTTCATAATAGGCTTAGCTTGAATGTTTTAAGCAGGGAGGGGAGGCAGCACAAAAACCTTCCCCTTCCCCCCACAGTCACAAATCTCACCAATATTTTGAATATCTCGTGAAAAAAATGCAAATTATTATTAAAATAAACAAAAAAATTAGCGTAATACTTTTAAAAAAATCATATTTTTTTTATTTCACATGATTTTATCACTTTTTTGATAAATATGCGGTAAAAATACATACTGATATTTTTTGCATGAAGGGTATTTTTGTCAATAGACAAAACGCCCCTTAAATTTTCATGGTTCTCAATAAAGAGAGAACCTTGAAAATGAAAGAGCTTTTGAATTAAATGACTCAAAAGCAACTTTCCTTTTTTTCATGGGCCCCAATAATGTGGGCGGGAGGCCTTTTGTTAGATCATTATAGGGCTTCTCTCCCTTATCCATCATCGATATGGGACTAAAATTTGTCCCTATATTTTGAATATCTCGTGAAAAAAATGCAAATTATTATTAAAATAAACAAAAAAATTAGCGTAATACTTTTAAAAAAATCATATTTTTTTTATTTCACATGATTTTATCACTTTTTTGATAAATATGCGGTAAAAATACATACTGATATTTTTTGCATGAAGGGTATTTTTGTCAATAGACAAAACGCCCCTTAAATTTTCATGGTTCTCAATAAAGAGAGAACCTTGAAAATGAAAGAGCTTTTGAATTAAATGACTCAAAAGCAACTTTCCTTTTTTTCATGGGCCCCAATAATGTGGGCGGGAGGCCTTTTGTTAGATCATTATAGGGCTTCTCTCCCTTATCCATAAGCCTCATGTTTGTTCCTAAATGAGATCTCAATGAATTTGTAAGCAATTGTTTTTTATAGATTTCAATATATTTAGTAAGTTTTCAGATCATGAATGTGCCACGATTTTTCAGATATTTTTCTAAGAAAAACATAAATTTTGAATTTCTTCACTTGCCAAAAAAGCCCGAGAACGAGATTTGTGACTGTGCTCTCCCCTTCCCCCCCAGCCTCTCTCTCTCTCTCTCTCTCTCTCTCTCTCTCTCTCTCTCTCTCTCTCTAAAAAAACCTATAAAATCAGTTCTAAGTAGTAGGTCAAAGATGGGCCCAACTCGACCCCTGTCCCATACCCTCACTGTTTTGAACTGCATTTGCATGGCTCCCTGCCCTTTCCAATGTACCCATGTTACATAGTAAAGGGGCTTGAAAAACAAAAATACTTCCAATAGGTTTCAAGGAAGAAAAACAAAAAGCACTTTAAATAGGCTTTAAGGAAGCAAATAAGAGGATGTTAAATTACAAAGAAGGAAAACCCAAAAAGTTCAAGCAACAAAATAACAATCTAGGGAAGGAGTTACCCGGAAGCATTCACAGGGAGATTTATTGTTTTAATGAGGAGGCAAACCTGGTCAAAGACCAAACATATTCTCATTATGAAATTGAGCTACCAACATCTGCATAGAATCAATAAGATCCACTCAGATAAGCTACCTGGCCAGATGGGCTATCCAACGTATACCATAGAGCTCCTGTCTGACCTTCGCTTTCTACTGGAACCGATACAGATCCAAGAACCATACTTTTCCATATTATATCCCAGTCATATATTGTAACATTGATCTAAAGAAGGGGCAAAAAAAAAAGGATGATGGCAATTAGAGGACAGTTTATAAACATTAAAACAGTGATAACACAGAGACATGCATATCCAAGTATGGTTTAAGCCTACTAAAAGCTTCCCAAACACTTTGTGAATTAAACAGGCAAATGAAGTGGGATCGATCTCTAGAGCTAGCTTTTCTTTTCTTTGTAATTGGGAAAGCTTGAGCAAAATTGAATTATACATTTCATATTTCAATTCGTTATCCAGACCTATCTTCCTGAAATGCATGATGAATAGAGATAAGAAAGTGAAGCGGAATACACCGCCAAACCTACAGACATTTTCTCTTTTCAAACACAGCGGTAAGAAAACTTTATAAAAATGTCACTTATAATCTCAGTATCCTATTGAAAATTCTAAGTAGACTTCCAACTAAACAGAATTTACTTGATCAATTTCTCTATGACTGTACATCAATCATTGACTTAAGGGTTCAAATAGTCAGATGAGAATCTGAACTGGATTTTAAAAAAGTCCAAATCCAAACTTGGATCTGAATTAGATCAATGTAGGCGAGTTGAATTCTGCTCAGTATCTTATATGGCAATGCTGGATCCAATCTAATGTGTGCTATTACATGTAAACCTCTCATTCCAAGTTTGATGGATCCTGATGCAGGGAAGGACCCGATTGGGCCCATCGTACCACCCGATCCGTCACAAAGGGCAGATGAGCGACCTTGCGTGTATGACTCACTTGCAGGGACGGAGCCACGACGCAGGGAGGTACCCCTGCGTACCTACTCCAGGCGTGGTGGAGTTCGCACGCCCCAGAACCAGCTGCAGATAGAAGCTGATCCGGATCGCGGTTCGAATCCAAGTCTGGACCCGCGACCCGGGTCCAGTAAATAGCTTTTAAAAGGCCCTCTCCTAGGGTTGCGTGGGGGAGACTATTGAAAAGTTCCAGCCGTCATTTTCTTCCTGCAATTTCCTATTCTTTATTACCTGCATCCTGTTTTTTCTTTACGTTCTTTACTGTTATTGATTTTCCCATTGCTTATTGAAACCATTTGAGTTTAATAAAGAGGCTCAGCCACACCGATTCACGGTGGGCCTTTGTTTTCACTCCTCCTCCAACGTGGGCTGCATCAAAGTGGTATCAGAGCCAGGTATGAATCTGGAAAAGAATACTGATCCAAATCCAATCTGAATCCAAAAAGTCTCATACCATAAGTCCAAATACAATCCAAAATATAGACATATCTTATTTTAGGATCCATACTTGAAATGATCTGTCAGACTGGAATAGAGGTCTAGCCAAATCCAATCGTTTGGACACCCCTTATTTAACATGATAGAAAATATTTGCAACAAGTGGCATTACAAGTACGAAATTGAGACACAGGCCAAAGCTGTCAAACAAGCAATAAAAATCTCGTTATGAATATTCAATGATCAAACAGTTAACCTGCAAGGTATTTGCATGTTTTACTACACACCCACCTCGACAGGAAGCTCATCCACACAGAAGTTAAACCACTCTCCCCATATTGGATTCCGTGAACCGGGAATCATGGAACTGCACATAGATATGGAGAAAATGAATCTTTTAGCAAAATATGACAAATACTCAAAAGTAGTATGTGTAACCATGAACAATTTTGAGCCAGGGCCTTTGATGAGACACATGATGAAATATCTCCTAGAGGAAAACAATTTCCTTAGGGGGCGTTTATTTAAGCCTCCTTTCATAAGGACCCCTTTCATATGAAAGGCACGCCATTTCCATGGAGGCCAAAATGAACGCCCCAGTAGAGTGCAGGTCAGGCTAGCTGAGTTTCACAAAATCCATGGCTTCGTATGATACCAGCATCACACTCTCCCTTTCTTAGAAAGCAATATCCTGGGGTTTATGTTTTTTGTGAAATGCACATCCCACCACCATGGGTGTAACAAATGCACCATTAAAAATTTAAACAAAAAATTTGTGCCTAACTCCGGGATATTTTAGATAGATTAAGCATAGACAATTCAAGCAAGAGAGCTTATGAAGAAAATAGTATAGCCACGTTTATTTTCTTCAATCAAGTTTTTCATTAAGGCTGCAAGGGACTTAATACATACCAACAGTGAGTGGACATGAAAGATTCAAAAAATGAATGAAAATGAAAGTAAACAGAAAAGCTGGGAAATAACAAACAAACAAAGAGTAGTTGCCCAATAAGTTGTAGTTTCTAGAACACATGGTACTATTAATATATCCAGTGCCTACACTCCCAATCTATGTGACATGGGTACAGGTACCGGTATGGGTGCGGGTACGGTACAGAGGGTACGACGCGGCAATCTCAAAAAAATGTGGGTACAGGGGACGGCTATATATAATATATATAAGAAAGTCTGGGTCTGAGTCTATTGTGAAGAATCCTTGCAAACAATCAAGTTTTCAAATAACTTGATAATTCAAATACTCAAGACACAAAATAAATGCACAGTGTTTATAAGCTTTACACCACAAAAGAAATGCAATAAATGCACAATGTTTATAAGCTTTACACCACAAAAGAAGTGCAATAAATGCACAGTGTTTATAAGCTTAAGGAGACAACTCCTTACCTAAATTCACACTTTACAATGGGCTTACAGCCCTTATTTATAAGTTTTAGCAACTCATAAGAGCTGTTGGGCTGATTCCCAACAGCTCTAATTAGAGCCGTTGGGAGTCAGCCCAATGTCTCTTATTCTTAACTGTGTACAACAGTCAGTGGCTGACTGTTGTACACTGTACACTGACTGTGTACAGAAATGGTACATAAAAAAAGGATAAAATAAAAAGAAAAAGTTACAAAAATAAGAAAAATTAAAAGGAAAAATTACAATCATATTCAACAACATGAATATGCGTAAATTGACTAAAATACCCCTATAGCTAACACAAGAAAGAAATATATATTATATATATATATATAAGTAGATGGATACATGTACATATTTATGAAATATATATGTATATGTATATGTATCTTCTTTTATACATATAAAATATATATTATAAAATACATTGTCTTATGGATTACAATTTAACACCTCCCCTCAAACTTAGGGCATAATGACCGAAAGTTTGCCAAGAAGGAAGTTGAATCGCAGAGAGCACAACGATTTGGTGAAGAAATCTGCCAACTGATATTCTAAAGTTACATATGGAAGATCTATGACTCCTTTCAGATATGTTTTTCGGACATAGTGGCAGTCCATCTCGATGTGTTTGGTCCGCTCATGAAATGTGTGGTTTTTGGCAATATAAATTGCACTCTTGTTATCACAGCATAGCTTGGTGGGCCCTTCTACATTAATCTTCATATCTTCTAGTAGCTGATGAATCCATACAATCTCCATGGTAGTAGTCGTCATGGCACGATATTCAGCTTCTGTTGAGGATAGAGACACCTTTTGTTGCTTATTACATTTCTATGAAATCAGCGAGTCTCCTAAAAACACACAAAAACCAGTGGTGGAGTAACGATTATTTGGGTCACCTCCCCAGTCAAAGTCAGTATAAGCAATTAATTTTAATTCAGAAGAGGAGGATAAGAATACTCCCTTGTTTAGTGTGCCCTTTATGTATCTCACAATTCGCAAGATGACACTCATGTGAACTGATGTTGGTGCATGTTGGAACTGACTTGCAGTATGAACTGCATGAGAGATATCTGGTCTAGTAATACTCAAATACATCAAAGATCCCACAAGTTGTCTGTAGGGGTTGGGATCGGAGAGAGGAATACCATCATCAATATTCATTTTAGCTCCTACTATAGCAGAAGTTTCACAAACCTTATCATCCGTAATACCTGACCTGTCAATAATCTCAGAGGCAAGCTTAGTTTGAGATAAAAAAATACCCTCTATGAGAGTATGTTACTTGAATACCCAAAAAATAAGTTAGAAATCTCAAATCAGACATTTCAAACCTATCCTTCAAAATTGATTTTATTCTTTTAACCTCTTTAGAATCAATTCTGATTATAAGCATATCATCCACATATAAGAGCAGAATGACAATACCTGCATTGGTTTTTCTAACAAATAAGGCAGTGTCACTGAAACAGGAAGAAAAACTATTTTCTAACATTATGAAGTTAAATCTATCTTACCAAGCCTTGGGGGCTTGTTTTAAACCATAAAGTGTTTTTTTGAAGGCGGAGCACTTTCCCTTTGGGAGTCTCCATTCCTGGTAGAGCATCCATATATACCTCTTCATGCAGATCACCATTTAGGAAGGCATTTTTAACATCCATTTGATAGATGTTCCATTTGTTGATTGAGGCAACGGTAATAAGGCATCGGACAGTAACCATTCGGGCCAAAAGGGCAAAAGTTTCTTCATAGTCAATCTCATATTCTTCACTATATCCCTTTGCAACTAATCGAACCTTATATCTCTCAAGAGATCCATCGCTCTTAGTTTTTACCTTAAATACCCATCTACACCCTATTGTTTTCTTACCCTTAGGAAGATCTTGGAACTCCCAAGTCTTTGCCTTGTTGACAACAGAAAGTTCACATTCCATTGCTTTCAGCCATTCATCATTCTTTTTTACTTCTTCGAAGTTTCTGGGTTCTATATAGGAATGAATGACGCTAAGGCATGCACTATGTTTAGGAGTAAACGAATCATATGAAATAAACCTACAAGGCATCTTTCTACTTCTCTCAGATCTTCGTAGGTTTTCATCATTTGTTGAATTGGACCCACTAGGTTCACTGAATTTTTCAATTGCACTCCTAAAACTGTTTCTATCTCTATGGGTATATGTTATAGGATCTCTCAATGCTCCTTCATTTCTATGTTGGGAGATAGGTGGATGGAAAGAGCCATTTTCTGTCATTGACGTCATTATGAATGAAATCGTCATCACTATGATCACTATCATCATCATGTTCTATCATTTCAAATAAAAAAGAGTAATCCATGTTTTCTTCAAAGGGTTCACTCCTTTCAAAACCATTAACATTTTCCAGAAAACTCACATTTCTGGAAACATATAGCTTGTCATTCTTAATATCATAACAACGACGGAATATCCAAGAAAAGCACAGGCAATGGCTTTTGGTGAAAGTTTGTCGTTCTTGTCAGTAAGAACGAAGCATTTACAACCGAAAATTCTCAACCGCTATAGTCGGGTTCTTTGGTATATAATTTTTCAAAAGGTGAGATATTGTTCAAGTTTTTAGAAGGTAGCCGATTTATAAGATAGACAGATGCTAAAGTCGCTTCAGCCCAAAAACCTTTTAGGATGTTTTGAGAAACAAGTAATGTTCGAGTTGTCTCTATTATATGTCTATGCTTCCTTTCGGCTAATCCATTTTATTGAGGGGTTTTCGAACAAGATCTTTGGTAAAGAATACCATGACTTCCAAGATAATTTTTGAATTCACTTGAAAGGTATTCTCCACCAGAGTCAGTTCTAAAAATTTTTAGATTACCATTAAATTGATTTTTAATCATCATATGATAGGTTTTAAAAATTGAGAAAACTTCATATTTGTGTTTAAGAAAATAAATCCAACAATATCTTGTGTAGTCGTCAACAAAAATGACATAATATGCCAAGCCTCCTTTTGATAGGACGGGTGCCGGTCCCCATACATCTAAATGGATAATTTCAAAAGGTCTTGTTGTAAACATAGATCTTTGACAAAAAGGCAATTTTTTCATTTTTCCAAGAATACAGTCGTTACAAGTGAAATCACTTTTTACATAGACTTTTAACAAAAGGTAAATGAGAAATTTTTGCAATATTTGGATGTCCAAGTCTCTTGTGTCACACATTAATAGCCTTTGGTTGGACAACATTACAAAACGGGTTCTTTGGAATTTGAAGAGAATCGATATAGTATAGATCGCCTTTCCTAGAGCCTTCCCCAATCAATCTCCCGGACCGGCGATCCTGTATCCAACATTTGTTAGATGAAAACTTTATATCACACACATGATCCAAGAGTTGAGAAACGAAAAGCAAATTTAAGTTTAATTTGGGTATAAATCTAATTTTTAGAATAAAAAACCCTTATTTTTCAAATTTTTCTATTCCTTTTACTTCAAGAGATGTTTCATCCGCGATTGAAACAAAAGATGAAGAGCGATTTTTTGAGTATTCAAAAAAAGCACTAAAACTTGGGGTCATGTGAAAAGAAGCACCCGAATCTAAAAGCCAAGAGGTCTTACCGGAAGGAGAAGAGGTTGACATGGCGACTCCGGAAATAGCCCCCTTTAGAAGAGGTTGAAGTGCATCCACGATTTGTTGCAATGAGAGAGCTCCATTTGAAGATGACAAGCACTCTTCCTTTTGAGGTTGGGATGTAGTAGCCATGGCAAGTAACTTTTTCCACTTTAGGCAAATAGGCTTGATATGCCCCGGTTCCTTACAAAAATGGCATAAAAGCTTGCTATAATCCTTCTTCCCTGCTTGACCACTTGAGTTTTGATTCTTGAAGTGAGGAGGCTTGTAAGTCCTTAAGTTGCTCGGTCTTGAGACGGCATTAACTCCTTCATTTTCTTCATTATTAGAAGGTGTAGCTAGAACACTTCGGTTGTTCTTGCTTATATCCATACGAGTCTCTTCCCCACTTGGTTTAGTAATTACATCTTCAAGAGAGGGGGAAGTGAAGGCGGATAAAAGAGAAGACCGGATTTGTTCGAATTCAGGCCTAAGCCCATTCAAAAAATTAAAAAATTTATCTTCTTCCAATTGTTTATGACGAAGCTCTATGGCTTCTCCACTCCACTTGGGTTCGAGCATAGCAAGTTCATCTCAAATAAAAGAGAGTTCCGCAAAATACTCCCTTATAGTCATTTCTCCTTAATGAAGAGTTAGCGCCCTCTTTTGGAGGTAATATTTATGGGACAAGTCCCTAGAGGTGTACATCTTCTCAAGGTGCTCTCACGCTTGAGAAGCCTTCTTAAACTTGATAATATTGGCGTTAATTCTTGTTTCTACGGATGAGAAAATCCATGAGAGGATTTTAAAATTTTTCATCTCCTATTCTTTATGCTTTTTGGTGTAGTCTTCAAGAGCCTTGGCTCTTTCTTCGCCTTCAAGGATTTTTATTTCTCCTTTCTCCATCAAGGTTATCTTTGGCTCCGGTTCGGGAATCGAGCTTTGGACATAGCCCCAAAGCCCTTTTCCTTTAATATGAGCCTCCATGTTTCCGGCCCACACGTGATAGTTGGACTCATTGAGTTTGAAGCCGAGAGAAAAATGAGTCTTTTTCACCCATTAGAGATGAAAGGTGATGAAAAAAAATACGTACCACAAAGGATTTTTAAACCTTCTTGATAGAAGAGTCTTCTAAAATATTGGATGAACAAGAGAATCCACTCCAATCACCAAAAAATTGAGGGCACGTTTTTTGAGACACCCAAAAAATTGAGAATCCACACGATCTTTCTTTCTCCAACCTTGCTCTGATACCATGTGAAGAATCCTTGCAAACAATCAAGTTTTCAAATAACTTGATAATTCAAATACTCAAGACACAAAATAAATGCAGAGTGTTTATAAGCTTTACACCACAAAAGAAATGCAATAAATGCACAGTGTTTATAAGCTTTACACCACAAAAGAAGTGCAATAAATGCACAGTGTTTATAAGCTTAAGGAGACAACTCCTTACCAAAATTCACACTTTACAATGGGCTTACAGCCCTTATTTATAAGTTTTAGTAACTCATAAGAGTTGTTGGGCTGATTCCCAACAGCTCTAATTAGAGCCGTTGGGAGTCAGCCCAATCTCTTATTCTTAACTGTGTACAACAGTCAGTGGCCGACTGTTGTACACTGTACACAGTCAACTACTGACTGTGAACAGAAATAGTACATAAAAAAAGGATAAAAGAAAAAGAAAAAGTTACAAAAATAAGAAAAATTAAAAGGAAGAATTACAATCATATTCAACGACATGAATATGAGTAAAATGACTAAAATACCCCTACAGCTAATACAAGAAAGAAATATATATTATATATATAAGTAGATGGATACATGTACATAATTATGAAATATATATGTATATGTATCTTCTTTTATACATATAAAATATATATTATAAAATACATTGTCTTATGGATTACAATTTAACAGATTATATATGGATCCATTATATTAGCATCCAAATATAACATATCTTATAAAAGGGGGAAGGGCCTCTCTCTCTCCAATCATTGAGAGGGGGAAATCGAGAAAGAAGAGAGAGGTGAATCGAGAGAGACTAGGAGAAGAAGAAGAAGAGGAGGAGGAGGAGAGGCCCAACCCTAACAGTATGCCCGGTCTCTCTATTTCTTCCTCATCCTTTTTATTCTTCTTATTCTTTCACTTGAGAAACCAAAAAGAAAAAAGTTGGGTTGGGTCAGGGTTGGACCCGACCTGACCCGGACCAGCATGCACCCGTGCTGTGTCCGGTACCAGCACCCATGTCAAGCCATGTCGACACGGGTACGGCTGCCAAACAACCGTGTCTATGTGACATAGCTCCTAATATAATCCATGTCTCTATCACTATAAACATGCAGCCGAGGTTAGTGAAACACAAAATCTCTAGAAAAGACCTACAACTACAAGTTGAGCACAGGCATGCACAGATGCGCAAACTGAAAAAATAAAAGAGAAAGAAAGTTACCTAAATCTTTTTTGAGTACCACAAGTAATAATAGCATAAGGATCCGATGTGCCATTTATGTTAGCACCAATAAGATTTTTTGCTGCCAAGAGTTCCAACTGCAACAAGGAAAATGAAAAGCTCTTGCATGAATAACCTATCTTGATTAAGGTACTAGGTCAAAAATTACTCAATAGATGGACTGACTCAGAAAGTTAACAATATACTTTCTTGCAGTGGAAGTTACTTTTTCAGAGAAAATAGAATATCCAACATATAGGAAAGAATACCTTTATTAGATAGGAAGATGAACTCTGTGATCCCACTTTCAGCTGGACCATCTACAAAATAAGTGGACAACTGCATGTCAAACAAATGCAAAATTATGTCATGATAGAAAAGATAAATCAAAGTATCATTTGTTGCAGCAGATCTAGGCAAAATATAACCCCTGCTACACTTGAAATTTCAATGCAGAAAAACAAATTTTTAGGTTTGCTGTTCACATGGTTCTACTTTCACAAGACAATTGCAACAGTTTTTGAGCCATATGACAAACAATAACATGATTTTCATGATTCATGACCAACTCGCTGACCATTATCTATGTCATTGATTCCCATGTCCTCATCTCCTTAATAATAACAACACTAATAACAATAATAACAAGAGAAGATCCCCACTCAAGAATAAGAAATAGAAGCAGCCTACTGAAAACAGCGCATGCAATAAAAAAGAACAACAATTTCATTGTAAAAATTTTCAAACTAAGAGTGATATTGATGAAAGAAATTAATTGAAAGAAAATTAGGAGATATATTCAAGCCAACAGCCCAGCTAAGTGTGAAAACTGTATCTTCCTTTAGTATTTGATATAGTTTCTGCTGTAAATCTGGTATTGCTGCACAAAACAGGTTAAAGATTAGAGGATTGAAGAAATGCAAGTAGGAATAGAGGCAACACGTTGAGGAAGCAAGGAGAGTACCCAATTGGGTATCTCATGGATTTATTTATACACGAGTCCCTTGCTTGGTGCCCAAGCTACAATATTTATTGATCTTCTAACCTATCCAACACAACATTAAGGGCAAGTTTGAAACAGCGGAGAAGTTTCTCCTCTCCAGGGTGAAAAAAAATCACATGGTCCCCCACGTGATTTTTTTACCCTTATTTTCGAGGAGAATAACCTCCTCAAAAAACACTTTTTGAGGGGGAACTTTTAACGTGTTTGATGGTGAAGGTGGGCCCCACAAAAAGTAAATTTTTTTTTCTGGGGGTGGGTGCTGGGGAGAAGAAAAAATCAGTGCCATCAAACACGCCCCTAATACTACATTCCCTGATGAAACCACCCCTATCTAATCCAACACAACATCAAGTACAAAACTTGGGCCATAAGTTACAACATTTGAACAAAATTAACAAATATAACAACTACGAGCATGGTTTAAGACCATAAAGAGCTTGCATTTAAGAGCATTATGTCGTATAAATGTCAAAGGTTTAGTCATGATGTAATAACCTCAAATTATTTTTTTTATTTAATTGAAATTATCTTAAAATGATACATAATTTTCTGAGTTTGGGCCTGGAATCCATGTTTCGGATCCAGGATCTATAAAGGGTCCATATACCCGTGTAAGATATATATATATATAGTAGAAAAAAAATCTAACTCAAGGATCCACAGTTGGATCCAACTTACGAATCCACATCGCAAGGAAAAGACGCGGACCCAACTCGAGGTTGGATTCTGGGTCTCGGACCCGGGTCGCGCCCTATGTAAAGAGTTAAGTCAAAAAAAAAAAACTACCCGATAAGTCGTGTGTTAGGGTTCACTTTGAACCCTAACACGTCGAGAGAGAAGGTTGGGGGCGGGGTTATGTGCGCAGCCGCCGGGTGAAGGGAGGGAGGTAACCGACCTCCTTCTGTTTCGGAGCACCCTCCTACAAAGACTCCTCCCACACCCCTCTTCCCCTCACGCTCTCTCTCTCTCCCTCTGTTTCTCGAACCGTGAAGAAGAGGAACGGTGGTGGTTCAGCAAAGCCTCAAAAAACAGGGAAAAGTCCCAGAGAAGGTAGGGGTTATTGTTTCTTTTCTTTGTTTGGGTGTGTCAGGTGTTCGAGCATTGATGTGGGTTACGGTGAGACCCTAACTCGAATGAAAAAAAAGGGTTTCCGATTTATGAAAAGGGGGTTTCGAATAATGAAATGGGGGTTTCGATTTACGCTATAGGGGTTTTTGAATAATAAAAGGGGGTTTCGATTTATGCAAAAAGGGTTTTCGATTTATGCAAAAGGGTTGTCGATTTATGCAAAAAGGGTTTTCGATTTATGATAAAGGGTTGTCGATTTATGATAAAGGGTTTCGGATTTGTGTTAAAAAGTTTCTTTTTGGATTTTCGAAAAAGGGCTTTCGGATCTCTGATAGGGACAGATGCCCTGAAATCGTGAAACAGGGATTTCCCTGTTTTCATTTCTCTGAGCGGTTGTTTTCGGATGAATACTTCATATTTTTTTTATGACAGGCCTTATGGTAACCGATCTGCCTTGTTGATTCTTTCATTTTATGCACGTTGTTAGTGATGTTTGTGCATTTAAGTTTTGTTTATAGTAAAGTTTTGTTCTGCGAAATACAACTTGCGTAATTTAGCTTCTGTTAGATGAAGGGTGATTAATGAATTTGTTGGTTCTTGGAAATTTCAAGCTAGCCCTTGTACATTGATGCATTAGGTTGCTAAAATTCCACTCTACTTGTTTTGACAAATCTGATATGCATGCTTCTTTTAATCAGATATGCTTTGCCTTATTTGACATGCCTTCTCGTCATATCTTCTGGTCAGATATGCTATGTTTTTTTTTTCTGATATATTGCTGGAAATAGCCCATTATCCAGCTTCCTATTCTTAAAAAAATATATTTTGACGTTGTGAGGATGGTAGTACCAGCCCATAGAATGATGGTTGTATTTGATCAAGGTACAGGCTGAACCGGGTGTATAAATATGTGTTTCCAGAAAAGTTAATGTATTTAATTTGTTGACTATCGAAATAGCACTGAAATTCAGAGCATTTGGTCTAGTGGTATATATATAGTGTAGGGTTCAAGAGTGGGTAATCATAGATACATGCTTGATGAAAGGAATAGCGGTATATAACTTTACATTTACCTTTGAGTGACTCACCTTGGAATCTAACACACCTACAAGGGTTAATGAATGAACCCATAATCAAGCCTACGGGTCGGTTCAAGGCTGGCACAAGAGTTGTCAAGGTTTATAAAGTAACTACACTGGTAAATTGAAATATAATATTCATGCCTAACTAGTTTAAAGGTACCGGGGCATTCGTTCTTGACGGTTTAAAAGTACCGAAGCACTCTGTGTGGGTTTGCACTGTAATGTCACGTATTTTCACACACAGCCATTTTGAGATGTTTCTCGAAAATTTGGTTGTCTGAGAGAAAAATCGTTTGAGGATCGATTTTTAAACTGATGCCTTTGAGTCTAGGCTTGACTCAGGTCTCATCGACGAGGTCGAGGCAAGCCAAACGAAGTGTGAGAAAGAGTTTTAATTTAAACTTTTAAATTCAAGCAAAATTCGAGCGAAAATCAGGTTATTTTCAGGCAAATTTTGTAATTTCGTAGTCGTGTAATATATCGTTGGATGCATCTCGAAATTTTAAGTGCAACGATGTCTTGTTTTCTGATTTCGAGTTCTGGTTTGCCCGAAAATCGCATTTTTCTGAAAATTGAGCAGTTTGTTGAAACGGATCCAGAGTTGGATCAGATTGGATCCAAGGCCTACGATCCGAACTAATATGGATTTGGGTTTTATTTAAGTCCTACTTTAATCTGGATTTAATCCAGATCTTGATCCATTTTTTTTGGATATGGGTTTGGATCTTGGACTTGGATCCGGATCCAAATCCAAGCCCAGCGTTTTTCCAACTTTAAATTCACTGTAAAGCCTTAATTTGAAGTCTAATAAGGTTGAGAAGCCTTTGGGGTTAATTTGCTAATTTTTGAAAGTTTTTAGATAATTTTAATTAATTAATTAATTAATATTAATTCCGAATTTTATTTTGGGGGTTGAGTAGGACTCTTTAAAAGAGTCTCCAGCTTAAGAGAGGTTAGGAAGGTGTTTTAAAAGAATTGGAAGTTTTTGTTTTGAAAAGTCAACATTTTGTAGTATTTTCAAAAAATTAGGAAACTAGAGGGAGGAGAGAGTTTTCATCTTTTTGGAAACTCTCTTAGAGGGCTGGAGAAGAAGGGGTGACCTCTCCTATGGGGGCCTATAAAAAGACTTCAAAAAGAAAGTGAAAAGAGAAAGAGAAGGAAAAAAATGAAGAGATAGAAAGTAAGGAAAAGAGAGGTAAAAGGGAGAAGAAGAGGAAGATATTTGATCTTTTTCAGTCATCCAACTCTTGATCCACCATTATTTTCCTTCGATTCACGCAAAGGTACGGGTTTCTCTTTTGACACGAATGAGGAAAAAGAACATGAATGGGATTTTCATGCGAGATTTTAGTGAATACCCATGGAAATAGAGTAAATTTTAATATTTACTCAAATATGGGCATTGTGTTGTCTTTCCGGGTGTTGGTTTTGGAGAAAACATGCATATCAATATTTACCTTGGTTTATGTGTTGACGTGAATCCCTAAATCGGGACAGATTTGCCATGCTTAAGGCATGTGCAAATCTGTTCCAGATTTGGTACAGGTAAAGCCTTCAAACAGGATTTTGTTTTGATAAATAAAATATAATAAAAGGAGGATGCCTAGCTGTACAGTTCATGGCAAAAAAAATAAATAAATAAATAATAAAACGGGATGGTTCTAAGTATATCTAATGGAAGAGAGTACGCATAAGTGTGGATTTTCGTAGCTGTTATACTATACAGATTTACCAAAATGATAATATGCATATGTATACTTATTTAAACCTAACCTGTGCATATCTAAATAGCCTATTTGATTCACGTATATAGTCTGTGATATGCTCTCATAGTACATCTGTATAGTTGGGTTTTTTTGGCTTGAAACCATAGTTATTCATACTCATATGTGAATTTATTTCATTGGTTTGAATATGAATCTGTCTTTTTATGTCTTTTGAGTGCCCCAGTCATGAAGAGGGTATCATTTTTAGTTGACGTTAGGCTGGTCAGCAGTGGCAGATTTGCCAGGCATTGACAGAACTGCCAGGCCTGCCAAGCCATCGAGCTCGGTCGAGTAGGCTCGGTCGGTCGGCTGGGCTAGGGCTGACCCAACCGACTGGGTGCAGTCGACTATTGCACTACAAAAAAAAATAATATAGATGTTTTTGTTGGGTTTCCTGATGTGCTGACTGTCAGGCCAGTCGAGCCTGGCCTGACATGTCAGGCCCTACCTGTCATGGCTGGGGTCTGGTCGGACCGGACCAGACCCGGCCTTGTGCTGGCTGGGCACCTGGCAGCCCAGTCGAGTGGCTGACTGTGCATGCCGGGCCCTTTTCTGCCCAGTCGAGACTTTGGCTGGACTGATACATGACCTGGCAGCCTCATGCCAGGTCTGCCCAAGTCAGACCCAGCTGATTGGGTTCAGCTGGGCCTGAACCGAACCCCTGCCGACTGGGTTGGCTGGGTGCAGTTGACTCTTTTTGAGAATCCTTTGTTTACAAAATTAAAATTTGAATGCTATTTAAGTATTATTACATGTTTAAATTTTTAGACATATATAGAATTGATACATGATAAATTCCTTTAGTTTATGCATATTTCTTATGCTTGATTGAGCTTAAATGAAAATGCAGGATTTGCATGTTAATTTCTAGATGGGTTATGTGCATTAGACTTTGCTGCATGTATATAAAAGAAAAAAATATCACATGCTTGTACGCTTGTATATCATGCTTAATAGAAGTGTTAAAAAACAATTATTCTTATGTGCACGAGTACTCTTTCGATTGGTGTGTTTTGCATGTAAGACTTCGCATGAATGTTCACATGCTTAAACTGGACATTTTATGCTAAGTATTAATGTAAGGTGGTTTTTCTTATGCATGAGTATACGTGAAATTGATATGTTGATGTATGTACATAATTGCATGAGTGTTCGCATGCTTATGATTAATTTACTTTGCATGATCAATGTGCAAATGCAATGCTGGTTACATGTGCATTTGTGGGTATAATCAATTCCTGAAATTTAGATTATGTTGCATATGCATATCCGCATAAGAATTCACATGTCTCAAGTGAAGAGATTCATTAGCGAAAGCATGCATTTGACATGGATACATGTATTAAATGAAATCATGCATTGGACATGAATATGGGTAATGAATGAAAGCATGCATTTAACCTGGATATGGGTGAACTCATGCATATGCATATAAATATTATTGTCTCATGCACATGTAAAGATATGAGATTGACATGTTATTGCATAAAATGATTTCATGAGTGTTCACATGTTTAGTTAAGTTAATTCGTGAATAAAAGCATGTCTTGGCTCTCGTGTATACAGGAACTGGTTCATGAATGAAAGTACACATTGGGCATGATCATGTAAACTCATGCATTCGAAAAATAAATGGGTGCATTTGAATATTATTGTTTCCTGCACATCTCTGAAAATTGCATGTATGAGTGTGCATTGATAAGCATGTGAAAGGCATGCATAGTGGCATGTGATTGATGATTTTTGCATATGAATGCATCGATGATCAAAATGGATCATCCTGGGTTGTGTGAGCCTTGAGCATGTATTGCTCTTTGTTTTAGTAGTTAAATGCATTGCAAAAATCAAATGTGATATCATTGTTCTTATTGCACTGTTCCATGATGCCATGGGTTGTGGTCTCGTGAAGAGCTTGGCATGTTTATTTGCAAGCTTACGTTATTAATTTTGCATGTTGATTTGCAAATGTAAAAGAGACAAATTAATAACGAGATAAAAGAAAGTAAAGAATAGTGTAATTTATGTTTCCTTGATATCCCTTATTTAGTGTGGAAATCTTGGATATTGCGGTTTTGAGAAAACCGTGAGGATACTAAAACTCTGTGTGCTTTGTTGTTGCCCCTAAACCCGATATTGAGGTTCTTCTCCTAGTCACGGTTTTAGGGAGAATCCGTCATTTTGCCTGGAGGTGGCATGTAGACACAACTGTTGTTTTGGTATACCAAGAAAAGTGGCACTTGTGAATGCTGATGTCTCTGGTGTCCCCGACATTAGATACTGATTTCTAATGTTTCGATAGATAGTGTTGTTTCCTGATATCGGTCGAGGGCTAAGTTTGGAACCCAATAATAAAATACAAATTGTGTGCTAAGTTACTCTGAGAATTTAACTTGACCTCGGGGATTTTACCTGTTTTGAGTATCCGTAAGCAATGGTAATAAAAAGTGAAACTTAAATGTGTGTGCATCCTAATAGGGACACTTGAGCACAACTTCTTTTGTATTAGGTGAAATACAACACTAAGGTTCATTTTTATCCAAAAGTACATTCAGTTAACCCTAATCAAGTCCATTTTTATCTATATTATATATTTAAATACATAAATGCACACAAATACACAGTGTTAACTTAAAACTGTTAAAAATTTTATATATATATATATATATATATATATATATCCTCCCTGCACCCAAGTTTTTTTGAAGTGTTGCATCGAGGCATCCGCACCCGTACCCGCACCTATGTGACATAGCTCATGGGTTTGCTATCGATTATGCATGTGCGCTCGAGCAAATGAACTGCATATTTGTGCTAAGGTCATTTGGTCAACAGCCCAAGAAATACTGCAATGAGCCCAAGTTTTTCATTTGGAATTGCTTTTGCAGCATCATTTTTATTAATGATAAATGGGCCTCATTACTACCAACAAATACTATGTCATCTTAATCAAGCAGATTTATCATGATCCCATGAGCACCTATAGAAATAAACAATGAATAATCAACATTAATGAATAAAAGTTATGTAACCGCACTACTTTACAAAGCTCTCACACCATGCTCTAGAAACTTGGCTGAGTCCATAAATAGCACTGCTTGCATATGTTTTGCTTAAGATCCTCATGCAAGAAAGCACTTTTAACATCCATTTAGTATAGATTCCGACCATATGTAATGCTAGGGATAGAAGAACACAAACTATCCCCATTTTGACAATTGGACTGAATGTTTCATGGTAGTCTAGCTCATGAAAGGCAAACTGGGGTTAGGCAGACCCCTACCAGTTATACATCTATACCATTGGGTTTTGAACCTGCAACATCCCAACGCAAGGTCACGTGCACTAGCTGCTCCTACCAAACAAGTGGAGCCCCCGTTGGTTATACGACACAATCTTGGGTTGAAGCAATTATAAGCTTTATAATTATCATTGCAACCAACAAATCTGCAAACATCTTCTCTAAAAATAAGTTATATCTTAATGATTTATCAACTATGCACATAATGTATGCATGCAAAGGATCGTAAATGGGACTAGTCAACATGCATCTCACATGATATGGAGTGTCACCATCTAAAGCCTTTGATGGCAGCTTGTTTATTAAATAAATAGTTGTGTGGAATACCTCAGTCTATAGGTCTGCTCTAAGTTTAGATACACTCATCATACTAAGAGTTGTCTCTACCATGTGGCAATGTTTCCTTTCAGCGATGCCACTTTGTGCTACGGTGTGTGGGAAAGATTTTTGGCATTCAATTCCATTTTCAAATAGAAAGTTAGAAAAGTCATTAAAGGAGTATCCCCACCTCCATCCGTACATAGAGAGAATATTTTGCGAGAGCAATAGTTTTTTACAAGAGCTTTGAAAAATTGAAATACATTGAATGCTTCAAACTTACATTTTAGGAAGTAAATCAATGCATATTTGCCGAAATCATCTATGCATGTGATGTAATATATAAAACTTCCAAAATGATGGCTTTGCAAACATCAACTAAAGAGGAAATGAATCTCTTTTGTTGTCTCTCACAAAAGGTAATTGACTCTAGCATACTTGACAACTAGAACATAAGGAAAGACCACCATCAAGTCTTTTAATACTAGAAATAAGACCAACCAAATTCAATTTTTCCAATGAACTTGAATTACAATGGCCCAATTGTTTGTGTCGCAACTCATAGGCTTGACTATTTGATCCACTGACTCTAGAAATTAAAGCTTGACTCGAAGATGGAGATTCCTTCAGCTTGTACAGATTTCCACATCTTTTACCCTAAGCTGTCACAAAGACGTGGACACAAGGACATGTGACATGGGTTTGACTCGCAAATTTGAATTTTTTTTGGAAAATAGGACATGAAGACACGAAAATTTTTAATTTTTAATCAATAAAAAACTAGTTTTTGCTATTTTAATATTTAAAAATGATGTTTATTATGAAAAATAATAACATAATATAATTAAAAAGCAACATGGCACAAAACTTACTTTTAATGAAAAGGATGTTTTGAAAACACAAAAAGATATTTTTGTTTCTTTTTCAAGATTCTCTGACTTTTTTTTGTCTTTTCCAAATAAAAGGCTTAAACAAAATGCAGAAAACAAAAAGAAAAGGCTTTTTTTTAAGAAATCTGATGTCCTTTTTGAAATCTTCCCAATGTGGATGGAAAATGTTCAACTCATGCCTCTATTTTCATCATTCACTTTCTTTTATAAAACCCAACCTTTGTTGGTCACTCTTGGTTCCAAAGAAAGAGTCTTGTGATCAAGAGATTATTCGAAGTCCCTTGTAAAATTTTGTGTTGGAATGGTTTTTATAAAAATCCTTTTCAAATTGTGTTGTTTGTGCAGAACTGCAGTTCTCCTTCTCTTTCGAGATGTTTGTTCTATCTTTTCTTTGAACTTTGATTTCTAAATCTAATTAATCTTGCCCTTTCATCTTCTTTTCAGAAAATCAATAGGAATAAGAAACTAGCTAAGCGTCCTTAAATCCTCGGTTTTTTTTCAACTCTTGTTTTGAAATAATGGACCAATGTTGCCCCAAATAAAACTTTAAACACCTGGTTGTCCAACTGTGATTCCAAGGAAGAGAAATTATTTATAATAAGAGAGAAAAACAGTTTTTTCTTGCATTCACTTAGGCTTGAAAGACTTTGTCTCTATTTTGACATCACTTTGTCAGCGACAAGGTGATTATGGGCCTCATAAAATCCAAATACATGGGTAATGCCTCTCACTAACCAACCTTCTCTACACACAAATACATGATCGGAGCCTAATCCACCACGCTGCATACCAGGGAGATCGGTGTTGGTTTTCTCCTAGCACACATTTTTCTAACCGAACTTCTACCCACAAGGCAGACATATGACTAGAGCCTATCCACCATGCCATAGACCCGGGCAAGTATTAGCCTAAGTGCACCTCGCATGCCTTTCCTCTTTTTCAGTGCTTTGTGCATTTTGTGTGTTTTATTCTTTTGTGAGCTTTTTTTTATTATCATATTTTCGCACTTTTTCTTTCTTTTTCTGGTTTTCACAATTTTTCCTCACGATGCTTTCGAGACTAGACTTCAAAAGATTTTCCTATTTTTATTTTCTTAAGTATTGGTCGCTGCATGATTCTTTAGTAGTCTTATACCAATATCAAAAGCTTGACTCGGTTCCCCACTAATCCACAATTTCTAATTTCGAGTTGGTCCAAATGAACTTGGATTTTCTACCTCACTGTGGGTGTCCTTTTTATCATGATTTTTTCCATTCATATTCTTGGAAAATATTAATGGGATTTATAAATTATTGATTTTAGAAATGATAGAATGGTACACCTTGAGAACTTCAGATGATTTTCAAAAAGATTTTGAAAAATCTTTTGTGCCCTTAATCTAAGGATAAAACCTTTTTCAATGTGACGTATTGATCGGATCAGGAAGTTCAACTCCATTAACGTTGATAAGTCGATATGAGTTTGACAAGCAAGATTTGTTTTACAACAAAAGACCCCTCCCAATTGGGCTTCCATTTTCCCAAAAGGTGAGGACGAACACGTTGAATCTCTTTTAAAAACAAATCATGAACTACGAAGGATCTCTCGATTACAGACTTAGTGAAATGTCGAATAATCCTTCTCCTATGCCTTCCCTAAGCCATGTTGTCTTCATGCATGGGTCCTACATGAATACAAATGTTGGAGATAGTTACAAATATCGAGTCATAGCATGATCTAGCAGAGAAGCTGAATATCTAGTTTCTTGGTCCACTCATAAAGAACGGGTCATATCATGATCAAGCACAAAAGCTAAATATCGAGTCATGGCAGCAACAACCTCATAGTTGACATGGATAAGAAGTCGGTTACATGAACCAGATGAGACAGTTTCTAGATCAGTTTTATTTTGTGAAAATCAGAGTACCATCGAAATTTCATTGAATCTCGTTTATCATGGAAAGACCAAACATATAGAAATTGATCATCACTTTACTAGAAGTAAAATTGAAGATGATGAACTTGAAACAAGATTCATCGGTTAAGAAAATCAGATTGCAGATCTCTTCACCAAGGGTTTGACAAAGCCAAAGTTTTGGTATTTGAAATCCAAGTTGTCCATGGTGATTATCATGTACAACTTGAGGAAGGCTATTAAGAGATAATGACATTGGAGTTGGGTTTGGATATGAATCCACAACTCAAATCCAATACAGATGACGTTACATGTTGGTTTCCCTGTTGTGATAGGTTTCCTATTGTGTTGGGTCTCTTTGGTTCCAATATTATCCTTTGTAATTTCTATTTTGTAAAGTTTGTGTTATGTGCAAATATGAAAAGTCCACTTGTAATATTTTCTATATAATAAAATGGACAGACCCAATGTCCCCTTATTGGAAATCATTAGTAAAGGAGTTGCAACCCCAATCCTTGACGTCTTCTCTTCTTCTTTGCCTATACTCTGGAACATCATAAGGTATCAATTCTAATAATATGCCCAAAATGGCAAATGTGTTGCTTAAGGTGTTTGATGAGGTTAAGCTTGAAAATATATTCTAATTTATCATTGATAATGCAGCTAATTATAGGCAACAAGTAAACTATTGGCAGGAAATTATGGGAACATTCTTTTGGACCTATGTGTTGCTCATAGCCTAGACCTCATGCTTGAGGACATTGGCAACATGGATGAGATAAAACAAACAGTTGAATACTAACAGGAAATTACAAAATTTATTTACAATCATGCATGAATTTTGATTCTATTGAGAAAGTATATCAATGGTGCTAAGTTGATTTTGTAAAATCCAAGTTTTTACTAAAAAAATCGAATCCAGGTTGGATCCGACCAGATTCGGACCCGAGCTCCCCCCCCCCCCCCTGTGCTTCTATATAAACACGGGAGGGGGGGTTCTCCTTTTACGCAAAAGGGAACCATTGACTCTCTCTCTCTCTTCCCTGCGCACCATCCCCCCTCACCTGAGGCGCTCCCTCTCGCCGGAGTCGGAGTCCCCCTCGTCGACGACCTCTCCCTGCATGTACGACCCCTGATCCCCGACACTCTCTCCCTCTGTGCAGCTCCCTCTCTCCACGACTTTCCCCTTTCGCCCTGCACTCGCCTCTCTCCTTTCACCCCTCGCCCAACTCCTCCCCTGTGAAATCCTCCCGTCTGACTCTCTCGATCATCAGCGCGACATTGGGCCTCTCGTCGGAGCAGGTATATTGCTTCGATCCTCGCTTTTCTTCTCTCTGTCTCCTCGATTTGCAGGGAGGGGCGTCGCCCCCCTCCCTGTTCTCTCTCTCTGAGGGACGCCCCCTCCCTGCTCTTTCACTCTCTCTGCTCTTGTGTTGCAAGGGAGGGGCGTTGTGTAATGAAGTATGCGGAAGAATCAAGAATGCAAATGCATTCATAATGTCCAACAATGGACTTAGCACAAAGGCACAAAGAAGAAATCCACTAAAGAATAGTACGAAAGGCCTTGTAACAAGGCTACACACATAAAATAAACACTCTTTATTAAAGAGGAGCTCACAAAAGCAATACATACACAAGGGGGGAAAGCCCCTATTTATACACTTTAAGGGACAACAAGGGAGCTCCCAATAGAGTCGTTGGGAGCCCCCAACTATCACATTTGTGACCGTTGGGAGGGCCAACGACTCTATGGTGGGGCCCCTTATGTGGCTTCAAAAAAGAAAAAAAAATACAAAAAAGAAAAGAAAAATTAATACCCCTATCGGGTATTATGTGAAATGACCATAATTCCTCTATCGGGTATTATGGTGTATTTGACGAAATACATTATATATATATATATATATACATATATATATATATATATATATATATTAACACCCCTCTTCAAACTTTACGAGGAGATGACCGAAAGTTTGTCAAGGAGAAACAAGAAGCGGATAGCAGGAAGTGCTTTAGTAAAAAAAATTTGCGAGCTGATATTCGGATGTGACGTATGGAAGTATAACTGTCCCACGAAGATATTCATCACGAACATAGTGACAGTCTATTTCTATATGTTTGGTCTGCTCATGAAAGGTGTGATTGCTGGCAATATAGATAACACTTTTGTTGTCACAACAAAGCTTCGAGGCATCGGAAATTTCAACTCCCATATCTTGAAGAAGGCTTCAAAGCCACACAAGTTTCATTGTAGTGGTTGTCATAGCCCGGTACTCAGCCTCAGTAGATGATAAGAAGACTTTCTGTTGTTTCTTATATCTCCAAGCAATTAGCGAATCTCCTAAAAAGACAAAAACCAGTAGTTGAAATTCTATCATTTGGGTTTTCTCCCCCAGTCAGCATCAGTATAGGCAAGTAAATTTAATGAAGAGAGTGAGGATAGAAATAGCCCTTTAGTTAGAGTGTTTTTGATGTAGCAAATAATCCGAAGCATGACACTCATATGCACAGTTGTAGGAGCATGTTGGAATTGGCTAGCAGAGTGAACAGCGTGAGCGATGTCTGGCCTGGTGATGATCAGATAGGTGAGACATCCAATGAGTTGTCTGTAGGGTGTAGGATCATCCAGTAGAACCCCATCCTCCAACCGTAGTTTAGCGTTGCTAACCTCTAGAGTCTCCACCGTTTTGTTATCTGAAATTCCAGATTTGGAGCATATATCTGCAGCAAGCTTCATCTGTGATAATATATACCCTCGAGGAGAGTATGCAACTTCAATGCCAAGAAAATATCTGAGAAAACCTAAATCAGACATATCGAAGTTATCTTTTAACATATTTTTAACATCAATAATACCACTTTTATCAATAATACAAGGAATCAAGCCTCATACCTAAAAATACAATGGATCAAAAATTACATGAACCAAACCCAAAATCTAACATAATATCCCAAATAGACCTTATATGGGACATGGACCCTAAAATAATTATCCAATCCGATTACACCTGGACCTCCAAAGAGTGTGCATGTAACATATTCTTGTCGTTCCAGGTGTTTTTGTTTCGCCTTGTACCCGTGTCTATGTCAATGTGACATTGTACGTGATATGAAGAGATGGTCTAGTGTGTTCACATGGGTAATAATCCCAAGTAACAGGATGTGAATGCAGAAACATATATCTGTATATATGGTTGTGTCCCTGTATCCTAGTTTTACAGTATTCTCTCATCATTCCAGGTGTTTTTGTTTCATGTCTCCTACTTGCGTTTATGTGTATGTGAATGTACATGATACAAAGAGATTCTCTAGCTTGTTCACATGGGTAATATTCCCAAGTAAAAGGATGTGAATGCAGAAACATATATCTATATCTGTTTGGGTTGCATGAGATTAGGATGATTTCTGAATAAGATGAAAAAAGATTGAACTATGAAATTAAGATAATCTCTCATTTCAAAGATATATTTATGTGCCTATGGCCCAACATCAAAACAATCAAGCTGCTTGTATGTTGTATCAGCATTTCATGAAATTTATTTATTTGGACTAATTTATTTATAGAGCCCAAGTGCAACTCTCGGGTTTTTTGCTTATACATGTCTATGCGAGCTTAGGACTTTTTCCTAGAAGTCTACTTCTGATTTGTTTTTAAGTCTGCATAAGTTTATAAAAATTCCTACACGACATACAACAAAAACAAGCCTAATGACGAGTTTGATGTGCTCCCTTTGTAAGTTTGAAATTCGAACATGCAACAATGGAGCTTATTCATTGGCTACAAGAGCTTCAGCCGTGCACATTATTGCAAGTGTATTTCCATGTCCTTGAGAGAGTATAGCATTCCGGGTTTGTGCGCAATCCCAAACAAAGGACAGATCATAATCCACAAACTGTATCTATCATAGCATGTGGGCGCACAGAGAAGAACAGTCAAATTTCTGCATCAACAACTTTCTGCTTATGTTCATCTAAACATAATAGATAACTTTTGTATGCATTTACTTGTGTAATTTGAGAATTGTGAATAATCCTAAGCCAGGGCTTTCATACATCATCCAGGAGGTTATTGAACTCAACCCTCACTCTTTGTAATCCAACTTTTAAAGAGATGTTAAATTAGTAAACCCAAAGGAATATATCGACAAATATAATAATCTAATGTTCACATAAAATTATGTCTGGACACTACTCAGTTCCCAGAAGCTTTCGCAGGACACATCAAATTGGCAAAATTACTCACCAGAAGCAACACAAAAATCCAAAGGAAAAAGCCAAGCAATCCGAAAGGTGATCCGTATAACAGTTATGTTTAAGAGAATCTAACATCCTTATCTTTATCTCCTGATGCAACCGCCCGAATCAAAAGGTCCTGCGGATCATCGTCGCCGGAGCAACTGTTCCCACCTTCACCAGACGAAAGGTTGAGGAATAACGAGCACACGATGATGACGAAGAGTGCAGCCATAACGGATACCTCAACCTCCCACCATGAAGGGATGAGGAAGCCGAGCGCGATCTCTCCGATCGCCAGCATCTCATTTAATTCTCGCTCTGTTTCTCCTCCTTCCTTGCGAAGACTTCCGAACCCTTGGTTTGGGGTCCCCAGGGAATTCTTCGGGTTTTTACTAAAGTTAGGATTCGCGGGCCTCCGAGGGATTCCGATCGACGTTCCGAAACGGAAAGAGGGGGACGAATTGGGCGCACATTCTTTTGGAGGAAGACCGTATGGGATGACCGGAAGAGAGGTCAGACGCTTTAAACATTCTTGTTTTTTTTTTGCAGGCTCCTACAAAATATCTAGACTGTCATCGGTACGGTTAATCTGATCTGTTATTCTTCCCCTATGCGAACATTAAGTTGTCAAGATCTACGTTCTGTCATTCGAGCTAAAGCATATCGGACATCAAGTCCTTTCGTATTTATTAAGAATTGTTACTCTATGGGATCATCTGACTGACCAGTTGGCTCGGCTAGGCCCATGATACCAATGAACTCATTCAGAAACAGGGTTATCTCACTCCACAAAAACCAAAAAAATGTAGGTGTGTGGATTGCATCATTTTGTCAAGGCTTGAATAAGATTATCATTGATAGTCTGCTTGTCCACTATTGATGTCAGTTTGTAAACACCTCAAATTTTCTTTGTTCATTCTCAGACGCCCTTCCTCTCGCAAATGTCAACCCCTGTAAATCCCCTTAGGAGTCTAACCCTAGGTCTAGTCCAATTCAGTTTAAGTGTCATTTCGCCCATTTTATGAGAAATTCTCATTTTACCCCTATGTAACCTTAGATCTTAGTCAGTGAGAGTCAACCGAGCTTATTTTTAAGTTCGGAACAGTTAGAATGACAGTCATTTCTAGCTCACCTGAGCTCATGATGAGCAAATCCTGTTCATTTCTGACTATTTCAGCTAAAATCAGTTTATTTCCTGAGAAATGAGCTCATTTCTAACACGAATTACTGTCAATTGTTTCTGAGTCAGTTATTCTGAGACGGTCATGTTCCTCTGAGTCTAACTTGAGCTCACCAGGAGTTCAAGTATTTCACTTTCAGTTCAAATCTATTTCTCGCGGTCTAGGAGCCCATTTCAGCTCATTTCATCTGAAATTGAGCTAAATCGAGTCAATTTAACTATTGTTTGAGTTTTAAAATTAGTCCACCTCATTGTTTTTTACCTTTGTTCCAACTCAAACTCAGTATATTTCTGTCATCCACTTCACTCTAGTGGTCGTTTCTTACCATTTCTCTAAAAATTGTAATCATTCGATCAGGAAGTTTGGTTAAGTCAGTGTTATGTTAGTTCCTCTGAGTTTATAAACCCTAGGATTATGTGTGAACCAATTGAGACCAATTCAAACCTTGTTTTCAATGTCACTCCATGCCTTGCAGGAGCAAAAGCATTTCTTAGATCATTTTGTTCGAAACATCATTTTATTATTCCCTCAGTTGGTACAACCACTAAACGAAGCTTGGATCAGTTCCCTTCTAAAAAAATTGGGTTATATTCGAGACTCAATTCACATTTGGATCGGATCCAATATTGGGTCTCATGTTCAATCCTCAATTTTCATCCTCGAACAGGAATGTTTAATTCTTTATCTCTGCCAAGGGTTCGGGACTTCAAATCCCTCGCTCAGGATTTATATTTTATAATCATTTAATGTCATTTCATATCGTTTCATATCACTTCGTATCATTTCATGTCGCATTGCATGTCATCTTCGAGATCCAGCACTCTTGATTTTGAAATCTCAAATACAGACTCGATTTTAAAACCTTGTTTCGAAATTAATTTCAAAAGTCTGGGTTTTAAATCGACATTTGTCATTTAGCCAACCCCCAAGGCTTTATATTCCTTATTTTCAAAAATATTTTCCTTGGAAAAATGATCTGGATTCGTTTTGAACCTCATTTTTAAACCAGTTTCCATCAACTTTCTTCAAGTGGGGCCCACCTTGCAGGGGTGCAAACCCTAGTTTTTCATTCTTTTATCCAATTCCATTTCATTTCCATGTTTTACACATTTCAAAAATACAAAAATTATTAGTGAGTCTAGGTGTTCTTTTGAAGTTTTTTTAAAAAAAAAACATTTTTAACCGCTTTATTTTTTTTTATTCAAAATCGTTTTTTTTTAAATCAAATGGGGCCATAGTAGGTGGCACCACATTTGAGGGTGTTGAGGTTAGTTTAGGTTGAGTTAGTGGTTCACTCAAATTAGAAGTTTTGAAAAAGTCAAAATTGATTCTAAAACTCCATTTTCACTTTAGTATTTTAAATTTGGTTTTTAACTTTTAATTAGAGTTTTAAAAATCAAATGTGGGCCCGCATTAGGTGGCGCCATATTTGAGATTTGTAGTGTTTAATTGGGATCCAATTAGGTTAGTTAATTAGTGTTTGATTTAGGTTAGAAGTTCATGTAGAAATCACCCCCCGCCCCCACCCCCCTTTTATTGAATTAATTAAAAGAGTTCCGAAAAATCAGAACTCTCTAATTAACCCAAATTAATGTTCTTTTGAAAATCTATAAAAAAGGGTCTATGGGGATTTCGACCAGGGCATCTCTCCCTCTCTCATTTGAGTTCTCTCTCACCTCTCTCATCCTCCATCGGTGCAGCCAAGGTGAGTGCCTCCACCTTCTTCACTTTTATTTATTTATTTTATCTTTTTTTCGTATTTTCCACCGTTGTCGTCCCTATATATTGGCTTTTATTTAAGTTTTTGTTCAAGACCCATGCTCCACCATTCAATATGATGATCTACTGATTATCCATGAGGTTTTACAAGTTTTGAATCTGTTAGAATCATTGGAAATCTGATTATTATGTTAAATGCTCGAAAAAAATCGAGATTCCACCTTTTATAGGTCAAATTCCTCTTTTAATGGCTAAATAAAAATTTTAGCCATTATTCTCTCTTTTTTTTTTTAGTTGTTCAAGCATCAAATCATGATTCATTGCATTATTTACATATTTTTTTATGTTTTTAGCATGACTAATTAATTTTATTTTATTCTAGGGTTTTAGATTCCATACTTATAATTCTGGCGGGATGGATTTATCCAATAATATCCGAAATTGAGGGATTTATCTAGATATAAGCATTTTTCCATGTTTCCCTAAAATAAACATAATAAAAGATAATACAAAATTGAATAAATAATAAAAGTAAATAACTTTGACACTCAGAATTTTGGGAAAAAATGACCAAAATGGCCCTGAAAACAAGACTATAGTCTTGAAATTAGAGTTTTCAAAAAAGATTTTTGTAAAACTTTTAATTCAGGGATCAAATGGATTCAAATCAACACCAAATCGGATGTGGAGCACCCTAGCATGATTATGAACATGATCAAACCCTAAAAATACAAAACATTTCCTAAAAAAATGAAATATCATAAAAATATCAATTTTTGCCCGTGTTTCAGTTGAATCGGGACTCCACAAGCATCCTATTTTCATAATTTAACCAAATAATGCATAAAATGAATTCCAAAATTTACAAAAATCGACATGAACACTTTCAATAACCCTTAAATTAACGTGCAATAAAAAAATATATTTTTGGTATTATTTTGATATAAAAATTAAATAAAAACCTAAAAATATACGATTTTACCCACGGACACGTATCTATCATAGTGTTAAACCCGAATCAGGTATCAAACCACCATAAAAATTTACATAGAGGTACTAGACAGATAAACAAAAATATTCTTTTTTACAGATCAAAAAATGCATCTTCGCTTAGGGAGATATCGTTCTGATAATATATGTTTGATTTCGACAAATACGTAACGGCTCTAGAAAAGATAGTTCTGAATTCGGTTCAATTAAAAATATCAAGCAGTGTTTAAAAATTATAGAAATCACAATGATAAAACTAGACATGCTGCTAAATCCATGACTTTTTACGGATCATTGATCGGATTTTCGGTTAGGGAGATACAATTCACACATGTTGAATTCGGGCTTAAATGATATATAATGGCCGCTATGAAACAAATTCTGATTTCTGATAAAGGAAAAATAGCAAAAGACCATAAAAAACTCTAAAAATTTTGCAGGATATATTAGACAACATAACGAACCCACTACTTTTTATGGATCATCAATCGAATCTCCGATGAGAGTGATATCCCTTTGACAAACTATATCTGATTTTGTACAATGCTTTCACAATACTAGAACCAGAGTTCGTTTTTGGATTTTTTTTAGCAGAGTTATAGAATTCAAAATAATCTGATTTTTTATGGAAAATCACTAACACATGCATGGTTTAACCCTAAAAAAATAGAATTTAATGACAAAAATGAACATGAAATAACAACGTTCCCGCATACCTGGAATCAAAGATCAGTCCCTCGAAAAGATCCTTGAATACGTGATGGTCAAGGAAATGATTAAACTCACAAAGATTCTTAATCCACATAACGCAAAAGGAAAATGGAAAGATCGATTTTGCAAATTCCACATAACAACGGGGCCCGATATTGAACATTGTTTCATCTTCAAGAACATCGTCCAAGACTATATCAATGAGAATTTCTTCGTTGGGGATGAAAAAGAATACCAATCAGCTGTCTCGGCCAAGTCTCAACAGAAATCATGCACTTGGCAAGAGGTACAACGTGACAATCAGAACCATGGCCGCAAGATGACCCTATTGGATCAAATACTCGAGAGTTTCTTGGAATACATGCTCACAAAAGATATGGTCAGACCTTCGAAGGTGTACCTCACTCCTTCTGCAGACAATAGCAAGGGTAACCAGAAAAATCATGATGACCATTCAGAGGGATCCGAGAACCGAAAGGAAAAAGTCGCCAACATTGATAAGCCTCTTTAATCTAGTCTTCAACATAAAGAGAAAGATCAGGAGAAACCAAAACACAAAGATTGGAGCATTGATCGAAAGTTCACTCCTCTGTATCAGAAGCTCGAGACTATTCTAGAAAATTTGCTAGCAAAAAGCATGGTTCATTTACCAAAAGTCATTGATCCCCCGACAATCATGGGTAGGTTCAAAGAACATTTTTGCAAGTTTCATCGTGCAATAAAACACGACACAAAAAATTGTTTCGTCTTCAAGAACATTGTCTAGGATCGCGTTGATAAGAATATTATAGGGAAAAATGAAATAATAGACCAGCCGACTATCTTGGCCAAATCCCTTCAATCCTGTACCTAGAGAAAGCAAACACTCAAAAGAAGCCAAAACACGAAGGTTAGAGATGTGATTCCAATTCACCCTATTAGATGAGACACTCGAGAGCATGCTTGAGTATATGTTGGCCAAAAATATTGTCAGACTCTCAAAGGTTGTCGATCCTATTGTAACTTTAGGGAAATGGAAGAATAAATTCTGCAAATATCACCGAGCATTGGGACATGACATAGAACATTGCTTTGACTTCAAGAACATCGTGCATGACTGCATCGACAAAGGATTGCTTGTAAGTTTAGTACCCTAAATCCAATTTAAAATCGGCATTTTAGGCAAAATTTTGATTTTTTAGTATTTGTAGCTATTTTCATATTAAACAAATAACAAAAAATAGATTTTTGAGCTTTATTCTGTTTTTAGGGTTAGTCTAGGTGTCCATGCCAAATTTGGCTCAATTCCAAGCTCATTTTCTTTATATGTTTGTTTATTTTTAAATTCAGAGGCGAAAATCAAGCAAAAATCAAGTTAAATTGGATATTTTGTGATATTTTTGTCATTTTAGGGTTTTTATCATGTAAATAAGCATGTCATGTCATATTAAGGTTAATTTTAATCTCATTTGCATTTCAATTTCTCATCTTTGCAAAATTTATTTTAGAAAACGCTGGTTTCAAGGCCATAGTCTTGTTATCAGAGGCATTTTAGTCATTTGACCTCAATTTCGAAATTCCAAACTTTAATTTTCTAAATTTTCATACATATCATCACATTTCATCATATTAGGATTGATTTTTTCATTTGATTTTCAAATTTCCAAATTTTACAAAATTTCTTTCAGCAAACCCTGATTTCAAGGTCATCATGGGCATTTTCAGCATTTTGACCCTAATTTCGAATTTTCAAGTTTATTTTCGAAATTTATCCATTATTTCTCATATTTATATCAAGGGGGTATGATTCTGGGTTTATATCTGAATAATATCCGATAATTTCTAATATTTTCGGATAAATTCATAAAAACCTACATTTCTTTGCTAACATTGTTTTCTAAGTTTTGCAGGAACATTCAAGAAGAAACTTTAGTTATTTTATTTCTTTTTTTTATTCAATTCAATGTAAAAAACAATGTAATATTTAGAATAAGAGTTAGTTTTCAGCTTAGAATAGGACTGCATTGTATATAGTTTAATTTCTGCAAAATTTCAATATCTGATATATGATGCATATGCATATTTTTCAAAATCACTATGGTTGACAAGAATGACACGTGCACAAACTCTTATGGAGTTTATAAACTTGGTGGAGTTTGTATTTATGGCCATAGTCAGAATATGAATGAAACCTAGATTTATGATTTTCGTATTAGCCACATTCAGCTTACACTTAGGCTAACTTCAAAAATGCACTGCATTTCTCAAAACTCAAAAGGATTTTCCCAATTCCTCAATAAAATATCTTTCCAATTCATGTTCATTCATCCAATTTGCATTATTTTCAAACTCTTTTCCAAATTTCATTTCAGAGAAATTGATTTTCTCAAAATTTTCCAAGTCTTTCTTAGGATTTGATTTTCTCAGAATTCTGAATTTTCAAATAAGATTTCAAAGTATTTTCCAAGTTCAAATCAAGATTTTCCAAGATTTCCATATTCTGAATTTCATTTTCAAACCCCAAAATCAATCTGATTTTCCTAAGAATCCATTCTCTATTTCGAAAATCATTTTCCAATGAATCTCCTGATTTTCTCAGAATTCTCAATTCCATTTCCTCAGAAAAGCATTTCTCAAATCTCAAAGTCGATTTTCCAAAAGTCCAAGTTTTTCTAAGAATTCATTTTCTAATGCAAATTTCTGATTTTCAATTAAATTCAAAAATTTGTCCAGTAATTCAATTTTAAGCACTTTTTCAGTCATTTTTCAAGTACATCTCAATTTTTCAAAGCCAACATCATATTTCTCAAACTTGCATTATTTTCAAAATTTAATAGCACATGCCTGATTCTTTGTGCATTCTAGGAAAATAGAGCATAATTTAGATAATTTAACTTAGTCAAAGCGCATAATTGATCATTGGTTTGATTACCCTTAGTAAAGGCGCCAGGAATGGTTGAACCTCTTACCGACAGGCGGATCGCATTCCACATAATTTTTCCGCAAATTTTCAAAACGGAGGCGAGTAATTTTCAAAATCAAATTTCAAAACTCTGGTCGAGTTTGACTCGCGAAATCCGTTTCTCTCTCGCAAGAGAGGGGAAAAATTTTGCGATGATAACAGGTTTGGAGACCGTGATGGGAGTTGTCTTCGTTTAATCAATTATGTACTTGACTTAGTTCAATTTTTTGAATCATGTTCTATGAACGACCAACTTTATTTTTCTGATATCATGTGAACCTAGGAGCCTAGACTTGAACACAGCTGACATGAATTGCACGTAGACTAGACATGGTTTGGTAGGACCAATTGAGAAGAATTATTCACTCTCACTTAGACTTAGGTTTGAAATACAACACTCCTCAATCTAAGATTTGTATGAAAACAATGTTTGCTTCTTCAAAATTTTCAAAATTCTATCTCTTTAGGACTTAGAGCCTTCTGGTTTGCTTGCATGTGCTCATGTTTTAAAAAACCACCCCATCTATGTCTACCTGGTCTTCACGTTGCTGGGCTCTCTTCCAGAACCATAGTTCAGGACAAAGCCTCACAACTGAGCCACTTATTTGGGCTAACGCCCCCTGCCACGTACCAAGGGCCATAGTCCAACATATATCTGCAGGTGCTCAAGGATGTTGAGAAAACACAAGCCTAAAACCGAAGATGAATTTTAATGCCACATACCTCAAGCCTCGGCTTGAATATATTGGCATAGCATGATTGGACACAATTGATCTGAGACTAGAGTTAGGATTAGGGTCTTAAAGCTCTTTCAAAATTGTTGCATTTAGAGTCAACTTCTTAGGGAATGCTGTATGTGCATAATTGTTTGTGGTTGAATATATGATATTCATTTTCATCTTATTTTCCCATATTCTCCCAAATTTTTCCAAAATATTGGACAATTTTCTAAAATATCTTATTTTTCATGTTTTATGAAATATCTTATTTTTCTCAAAAACCCTAGACGATTTTTCCAAATTATCCACTTTTTCTTCAAAACTCCAGGTGATTTTTCATTCTTCCGTTCTTCTGGACTTTGAATTTTTAGCTTTTTCATTTTATCATGCCTGTAATTTTCAAAATTCTTGTATTTTTCCTAAATCTAATTCCAATCTTTATATCTTTCAGTCCAATGGCATCCTGTCAACTCAATTCTGTTTTTCCTGAGGGTCACATCTCCTACGAGGTGCGACAAAGTCTTCCCGAGCACCGAGCTCTTAGCACCGGACCCTTCTTCTTCTGGTGGCACTACATTTGGTTCAAGAACTTCTCTCGTATGTTTTCGGACCACTTGAGCGATTGCGGGTTGGAACTGGCATCCTCAGTGGGAAAGTTGACAATCAACGACAATCTGATCCATGCACTAGCAGAGCGGTGGAATTCGCGCACTTGCACATTCTGGTTCCCATGGGGCAAGGTGACCCTGCTGATGGGCGAATTTTCAGAGATCATGGGATTGCCCGAGCCAGCCGGTCAGCCTGGAGATCCATTAGAGCAACAATTTTTGATCAACGTTAAGGGTCTAGACCCCAAAGTTGCTTTAGCTCGCATGACAGGATGTAAGTCTTGGCCGCTGATTGAAGAAAATAGAAATGAATATGTGAGCCTGATCGAGATCTACTGACAGTATGGGACATTTGCAGAAGTCAACTCGTTGTCCAGGACAACCTGAGAGAGAATTCAACATGCGATGATTCTACGCACTGTGGGACTCACTTTCTTTTCATATGGACAGAGTTATGTGGATGTAAGAATAGTGCAGCTTCTGAGAAGATGGGAAAGTCGACAGACCAGTCGTCTCTCGATAGCCATGACCGCACTTGCTTTTCTATATAGAGGATTGACTCACTTCACGCTTGAAGAGTCCATTTTAGTCGAGGGATGTACTTATGCACTTCAGTCTTGGTTCCTTCAGCACATGTCGACCAGAGCTAGTTCATTCAGATACAACAGCAATGAGCTCCTTCTAGTTGCGCGATACCGATTCCTGATTGATCATCTGTAGAAAGAAGAAGTGGTGTGAGACTATTTTGATCGAGAATTATCACCTCACAGATACACCTATGCACATGACAAGAGATTCAAGCTACTTGGTCCTTTCTTCAGTGCTTATTACCATAAAGAGCGGTGTGTCTAACAGCTTTCTCAGAGGCAGAAGCGCGTAGAGATGCGGCTGCTATCAGGAGTGGTGTTAGAGTTTGACCTTACATCGGTACAGTGGTCCAGAACATACCATTCTGCTAGATATGGTTGAGACTCTTTTGTTACACTTTCACTTTTTTCCGATCCTCGTGTCTCTGCTTATTATAAAGAGTGGTGACAAATTGTCTGTCCGCCCCCTCTTTCTCAAGTTTATTATTGATGCAATCATATTTTTCCTTCAATAAATAAAAAAAAAATCTTTCAAATTCTTCACTCTTGGTTTGACGACCTTGCCTAGGTAACAAGGCATAATTTTCAGTTGTTTATTCTCTTTGTAAAGGAATGGCAACGCAATTATCGAAATCTCAGCGATGACTCAATCTCTAGTAATGAGATATTCTTTCAATTGTCTACCAAAATTCTCAGCAAATATTTTCTTCCAATCAAAATCTCTCTAAAAAACCTAACCATCAATTTTGCCATGCAAAGAGCGTTCGTGATATTTAATGGTTCAGACGAGATCAAGAAAGAAAATTGCACCAGACGAGGGCATTGCATATTCAACAACTTTAGAAGAAGAAATGGACTCACCTCGATCAGTCAAAAGTGAGGGTCAACAAGCAGATGATGGCATCGATCCCCAGATGTATGTCATGTTTAAAAAGATGATAACCAAGATGCTGGCAGAACAAACTGAAGCCAATATAGAGCAAACCCAAGTCAAGAAGAAGGCAAAAGGCCGGTTGGTCAAAAAAGTTTTGAAGGTAGCCAAGAAGCCTGCTCAGAATGCTTATACAACTGATGAGGAAGAATCAATGGAAGACACAGATGAAGAAATTGAAACTCAGCAGGTACTTCGCAGATCTACTCAAGGGCAGGGGTCAACCCATAAATTTAAAGAACAGTCCGTCAATGACTCTAACCAACCACAGTTTAGAGATATGGTAAGGATAGTTCGAGACCTGCAGGCCCACGACAAGGGCAAGAAAGTCTTCACCAGCGAAGACTTCTATGATGGTTTGGACGGAGATGATAATCTCGAGAATCTCCCCAGAAAGTTTATCAAATTTGATGGTTCTGGCGACCCTAAGGCACATCTCGCCATGTCTTCGCAGAATACTTCAAATTCAAGCGAGATAATCGGGCTCCCTTTCTCTGTTTCCCTCACAGTTTGGAGGGAACTGCGGCTAAATGGTATTTCGAGCATGTTAACCCAATTAAACTAAAAGAATTTGATAAAGTGGTAAACATGTTCATCGAGCGATTCCTCTTCAATGTTGAGACACTTCCCACCCTCAGTCATCTATGCGGCCTCAAACATAAAGAAAATAAGAAGGCCAAAGATTTTATTCATCGTTGGAGGTTAGCTTGAAACAAGATGAGGGACCCCATATCAGAGGGGCATGCTTTGTCTTTAATTTTAAGCAATTTCTCACAGCCTCTAAGAGGCCTCATCTCTACTGCACCATCAAGGACATTCATTGAGCTAACAGAGCAAGCTGAATGACTCGAATTAAGCATAAAGAATGAAGTCTATGAAGGCTTCACATTTACTAAAAACAACAGTCAAACTGAGTATAAGAAGAAGGCTCATTTCACTCATTCTGTTAGAAATAATAATTGAAACCATCGCAAAGGACAAAACAAAGATTTCTGTTATGGTGTAGGTGGTTCAAATCCCCATAAGAATGATCAGAAAGGAAAGTCCATCCTCCAGTTTAACAAGCCACTTCAGTTAGAGCAGAGATCGAAACCCCGAGAGAAAGTGAAGCCTGAAGGATGGAGCTATGATAGGAAGTTCACTCCACTGGACCAATCACTTGAAACTGTGCTCCAGTACATGTTGACCAAAGAGATGGTCAAATTACCTAGGCTGGTCGATCCCCCTATGCCCATGGGGAAGTTCAAAGATCAATTCTGCAAGTTTCATAGAACAGTGAGACACAATACTGAGAACTGCTTTATTCTCAAAAATATTGTTCAGGATCTCATCGACAAAAATCTTTTGGTAGAGGGTGTCAAAGATGAAAACATGGAAATTCTGAAGAAACCATTTCCCCATCATTCCACAGTAGTCATCTCTGAACAATCTTTTCAGCCACAGGAGCATATCAGGCCATGCTCTGAAAAAGATATGAAAGTTCAACATCAGTTCCTAGTACTTCAGCAGGCTCAGTCCAAAACTCAGAAGATGGACCTTATCTCGGCCTTCGGCAAAATGAAGATATCTGCAAAACCTACCAAAGCATCATCTGAGGCTACCAAAGGAATTCCTGAATTCCTTAAACACTTCATCAAGCCCGCCCCAGAGAAAAATAAGACATCAACTCAAAAACCGATAACTGCCTTGTCCAATATCTCAATTTTGGATCTAGCTCAAGCTTCCGCCAAGCATCAGCAAGTGTTGGATGATTTGCTGCGGAAGATCAAGGTGAAGCCGAGCATAACCTCTGAAAACATGGCCTAGATAGTCAATCAAGCTATGACAAATGCACCAATTACTTTTTCAGATGAAGATCTTCCGAAGCCTCATGTATTCCACAACAACGCTTTGTATGTTGTGATTCGAACAAAATGAATGACTGTTCCTCATGTGCTGATAGATGGAGGCAACAACCTCAACATATGCCCGAAAATAACAGCCAAAACTTTGGGCATCAAAGAGGAAGAATACATCCCAGACCCAATCACCATCTACGGGTTTGATAATCATGGCCAAACTGCAAAAGGAAAAATCTTCTTAGAAATTTTCATTGACTACTCAGTCCATTCAGTTATCTTTCATGTGGTCAATATGCCGCCAACGTATAATCTGTTATTGGGACGACCGTGGATCCATAACACAAATACAGTGTCATCTACTCTTTATCAGTGCGTTAAGTGGTCAAAAGGTGGAATGATCACAACGGTCCTGGGCGAAGATTCAGAGCAAAGGCTAGCACAACCCATGATTCCCAGACCCACTTTCACTACCGATATCCCTAGTATTAGGGGCATTAAAGAGGTCAGTTTTTGAAAAAAATTCGGGAATACTGCAGATGGTCGAACCATCAGAACATACAATGGCTATGACCCAATGGAGAGGCCCAAAGTTTTTCAAAATTGGAGGACGAATTGACTACAACACATTCAAGGATCATCCTCTGTTTTTCCAATTTATGAAGGCCAGAAAGAGATTTGATATTTTAGTAAAGCATGGTTATTAGCCTTTTCAAGGCCTGGGCAAGGATGTAAATGGTTGCCTCAAGCCAGTAATTCCTCAGCACTATCCTCGAAGAACCAGATTGGGCTTCAATGGTAGAAGATCACAGAAGAGCAATGTTTTCGTCAAAGGAACTCACTGGGGGCATCTGCTTGTCTCTTCATTTCTATTATTTTGTTTTTGTACTGGGATGATATTCTGTTTATTTTTCATCATTGTCATTTGATCAATTCAATCTTTCAATAAAGTTGCAAATTTCCTCCATCTATCTGGATGTCACTTGTCTCTTTACTTCTCATTATCAAATATTTGCAAAATTGCCATTATTTTGCTCTTTTATTTTTCCAATTATTTTCTCAATAAAAGCAATTTGTTTTATGATGGACGATTTTTCTGAATCAATTTATTCTCAAATTTTCAGAATCTCTTCCCGATCTATCAAGAAGCTCGTTCTTAATCCAAATGCCTTTTCGAAGTCGGCAACGATCCATCAGGTCAAAATAAGAGCATAATGTAGTCAGGCTACAAAGCAGTCAGAAGAGCCCACAGAGTTCGATTCAGCTCTTCAAGAATTATCAGAGTTTGCATCAATTCAGAAACAAGATAAGCCATCATCCTTAGTTCAAGATCCGACTGATGATATCAATATCGGATCAGAAGATGATCCTAAAATTCTCAAGATCGGAAGCAGTTTGAGCCCGAAAAGGAAAGGAAAGCTCATCAATTTTCTCAAGCAACATGAAGAAGTGTTCGCATGGACTTATGAAGACATGCCAGGTCTGGATACCAAGTTAGTTGAGCATTGCCTCGTTTTGAAATCAAATGTCAAGCCAGTTAAGTAGAAGCTGAGAAAAATGAATCCTCGAGTGGAGTAATAAGTTAAGGAAGGCCTGGAAGACCTACTCAAAGCAGGGTTCATTCAAACCATTGACTATCTAGATTAGCTGGCAAATATTGTCGTTGTTCCCAAGAAGAATAGCAAGGTTCGAATCTGCATCGACTTCAGAGATCTCAAAAAAGTGACTCCTAAGGATGATTATCCGCTTTCTAATATTGATATTTTGATCGATAGCACGGCAGGTCACGCTATGTTCTCTTTTATGGATGAATATTCCGGATATAATCTGATCAAGTTGGTCATTCGTGATCAGTCCAAGACATCTTTCACTACTCCTTGGGATACTTTTTGTTATACGGTCATGTCATTTGGGCTTAAGAATGCTGGAGCCACTTATCAGCGAGCTATGACCGTCATTTTCTATGACCAGATACACAAAATATTGGATGCATATGTTGATGATATTCTGGTAAAATCCAAAGAAGATGAAGATTACATCGAGGCTCTCAATCAGGTTTTCAAGCAGCTCATACTTTACAATCTAAGACTCAATCCACAAAAATATGTTTTTGGAGTCGAATCAGGCAAGTTGCTAGGCTTTTTAGTCAACAAAAAGGGGATAGAAGTGGATCCCGCTAAGACAAAGACCATGATTGACATGCCACCCCTGACTAATCTTAAAGAATTGTGTAGCCTTTAGGGACACATGCAATCAATCTGACGATTCATATCCAATTTGGCCATGAGATGTGAGCCTTTCAATCATTTACTCAGAAAAAGAGTAAAGTTCGAATGGGGCCCGAAATGTCAGCAATCATTTGAGCGTATCAAGAAATATTTGTTCAATCCTCTTGTCTTAAAGCCGCCAGAATTAGGAAAACCCCTACTGCTATACATTTCGGTTAATCAAGCTGCTTATGGCGGATTCTTAGCGCAATATGAAGAAGGCAGCCTGATAAAGCATGCCATTTACTATGTAAACAAAACCTTCATCGATTATGAGAATAAATACTCTCAAATAGAGAAGACATGTCTAGCTCTTGTTTGGATGTGTCAAAAGTTAAGACACTATCTGCTGGCATCTGAAGTCAGAATCCTATCCAAATTAAATCCTCTCAAGTACATTTTAGAGCAACCATTCCTCAGCGGACCAATTGCCAAATGACAAGTCCTATTGATGCAGTATGATCTGGAGTATGTCTCCCAACAATCTATCAAAGGCCAAGCAATTGCAGATATTCCTCTAGCAGAGGATATTAAAGCCAAGGATGATTTTTTTGATGAGCGGATCTGCAATATTCAGCAATCTCCAATTTAGAATTTATTTTTCGACAGTTCCAAAAATATGCAGGCATAAGAATCAGGATTCTGCTAATCATACCAGAGAAGAAGATGATCCCCTTTTCTCTCAAACTGGATTTTCAGTGCACTCACAATATGGCTGAGTATGAAGCTTTGATACAAGGTCTGAAAATTCTACAAGACTTCAATGTGAGAAGAGTGCATGCTTATGGCGACTTTTTGCTCGTCGTCAATCAAGTCTTAGCCGAATGGCAAGTGAAGGATAAAAAATTACTTCCTTATCAGAAGATCATCTCAGCTCTTGCCAGCAATTTCGAAGAATTCCAACTTTTCTATATCAAGAGAGACTTCAATCAAATAGCTCACAGTTTAGCCAATCTGGATTCTATTATGACTTTCAAGAGCAGAGAATCTAGTCGCTCCTTTGAAATTGACAGACTTGATCAACCTACTTTCGTTCTTGTAGAGCAGATAAACCAGGTTGAGCAAAAGAAGAAGCCCTGATATCATGACATCAAGAGTTTCATCGAAACCGATTAATTTCCTCCAGAACTCTCAAAGAAAGAGCAGCGAGCAATTCAACGCATGTCTGCCAGATATTTTATTCTTGCTGATGTTCCTTATCGTCATGGATTTAGTTTTGAGTATTCCAGATGTCTGAATGAAAAAGAAGCCAAAGAAATTGTGCAAGAGGCACACGAAGGCATTTGCGGTGGTCATGTCGGCTACCAAACTCTTGTCAAGCAAATCATCCGAGCAGGATATTAATGGAGAACTATGCAACAAGATTGCTATCATTTTGTGAAGAAACATGTTCAGTTCCAGATAGATGCACCTTTCATTCATGCGCCAGCGACATATTTGCAATCTGTTGTCTCTCCATGACAATTTTCTATGTGGGCTTTCGATGTTGTAAGCCCCATCACTCATTCTGCTTCAAATGGTCACAAGTATTTTCTTGCCGCAACAGAATATTTCTCTAAATCGGTAGAAGCAGTCACTCTACGCACAGTAGAAGGTCGACAAATGGTCTCATTCATCCACAAGAATATCCTATGTCATTTCGGCATACCACATGACATTGTGTCAGATAATGGCAGTCATTTCCAGAATGAGAGAATGAGGACATTCTGCTCAAAGTTCAGAATCCATCATCATTTCTCCGCTCCTTATTGTCCTTAAGGGAATGGTCAGGCATAGGCCGCCAATAAGATTTTGAATCGAATCCTAGAGCGAACTTTGAAAACACGTTGTGACTGGCATGAGAAGATTCATGATGCATTATGGTCGTACAGAACTACCATTCAAACTCCAACTAATGCTACTCCGTGAGAACTTGTCTACGGAACTGAAGTAGTACTGCCTCTACATGTTCAGAAACCTGCTTTGAAATTTCCATTACTTCTAGAATTACCTCTTGATCAGTATCAACAACAACAACTATTATAGCTGGATTTGCTTGATGAAAAAATACTCAAAGCAACAGAGCACGCTCAATCATATCGTCAGAGGATAGCCAGACAGTATGCAAAATCAGCCATCGAAAGAAAATTTTGAGTCAACGATCTAGTGCTCAGATTAACAACTTATCTCAAGCATCACTCAGATGGCAAATGGTCACCAAATTGGGAAGGTGTTTATGTTTTCAAAGAGGCATTACCTCGTAATTCATATCGGCTCATCAATGACGACGGAGTGGAATTACCAGATCCATCAATGCTCGACATTTGAAAAAATTCTATACTTAAATCATTTATCTTATTTTTTGTAATTCCTCAAATTTTCTTCAATAATGATCAAATTCTCCTTTCTCAGTTACATTGGGCATTTTTAAAATTTTGTTTTTATCTACAAATATCTTGTATGCAGGCAGGGTAAACAAATCTTTCATTTTGCACGCATGCACACCCATTTACATCATTTTGCATTTATTTGCATACATGGGCATTCAATTGCATTTATCTGCATTCATTTGCATCAAGTTCGTTACCTATTCACGATAAGGGATAATCCTGAGACCCCGACAATCATTCTCGTTACAGTTCCTAAATATTTTAAGAGTATAGGCTTCTTTCAAAAATTCAAGTCTCAAAATTCAGTGCTCGAACTGGTACATTTTTAAAATCCAGTGCTTGAACTGGTACATTTTCAAAATCCAGTGCTCGAACTGGTATATTTTCAAAATCCAATGTTCAGACTGGTAGATTTTCAAAATCCAGTGTTCGAACTGGTATATTTTCAAAATTCAGTGCTCGAACTAGTATATTTTCAAAACCCAGTGCTCGAACTGGTATGTTTTCAAAATCCAGTGTTTGAACTGGTACATTTTCAAAACCCAGTGCTCGAACTGGTACATTTTCAAAATCCAGTGCTCGAACTGATATGTTTCCAAAATCCAGTGCTTAAACTGGTACATTATCAAAATCCAATGTCTATATTGACATATTTTCAAAACCCGGTATTCATACTGGTATTCTTTCAAAATTGAGCACTTGTGTTTGTGTCTCATTGGTTGGTCGTGTTTGTCGACCTCTTGGGTTCAGTTTTCATGCTGATCATTCATCAAAATTCAAGCTCTATACCAATTTCGGCCCTCGGGCCATCCAATTACAAATTTCGGTCCTCGGGCCACCCAATTTCCAAATTCCAATTTCGACCTTTAGGTCAACCAAATTCCAATTTCGACCTTCAGGTCAATCAATTTCCAAATTTCCAATCTCGACCTTTGGTTCAATCAATTTCAATTTCGACCCACGGGTCAATCAATTTTCAATTCCCAATTTCTAGAATTTCCAATTTCTAAATTCCAATTTCCAATTTCAAATTACCAATTTCCAATTTCCAATTTCCAATTTCTAATTTTCAATTTCCACTTTCCACTTTCCAATCTCCAATTTCCATTTTCCAATTTCCAATTTCCAATTTCTAATTTCCAATTTTGACCTTTTGGTCACCCAATACCAATTTCAATCATTTTCTCTTGCGAGAGACCCTTTTTATAGGGAGAGTTTGAGGGAACTCATTTTTTTTGCATGTTATTCTTTGTTCACTTAGCCCCTATTTAGAGAGAGTTTGAAGGGACTCACGTCTTTGTAAACCGTTTGCAAAACAAATTTCCAATTTCACACAAGGAACCCTTAGTTCAGAGAGAGCTTCGACGGAAGCTCGCTTTCCTTGTGACCTTAATTTCATACTAGGCAATTTCATCATAGAGGACCCTCTTTTTAGGGAGAGTGTGATGAACTCGTTCCTTCATGACCAATTCACCGACCTCACCATTAATGACCCCCTTTCCATAAGAGAAGCTTAATGTTAGGAAGTTTTAACGAAAGCTTAATTCTCTTCGAAAGTTTGTTTTGCAAACATCTCCTCTTCAGGGAAGAGAGGAGTAATTTCTATTTTCCATTTCTGAATCTTCTTCTTTGAGGAAATGAGAGGATAATTTTTGTCATGGATACATTGAGTCGTGCTTCAAATGCTCGCTTTCATGAAGGATTTCAAGAACATTTTGCCAATTTGTCGTTAAATACTTGTTGATTTCAAAATCTTTATTGAAAAAAAAAGAAAAAAATTTATTACCTCAGAATACATTAAGTATTACTTCCAAAAGGACAAAGCTTTCACGAAGAAGGATTCGAAATTCAAAATCTTTCTATTGGCCAACCAAAATGATAAAGAATAAATCATCGATATGGCCAGCAAAGAAAATTCAATGTTGTTGCAGAGCCATAAGTGATCGATATTGATTGCAGTCAATAGCACATTTTTAAATATCATTCTTGGAAAATAAAGCAATCGAAATATCCTGGGTGATACAAAAAAAATCAATTCAATTTCCATATCTCCTTAATCGTTTAAGCTGCAATTAAATATCTGCAAAAAATGATCTCTCAATTATCGTCAAGATAAAGATGAATTATGCGAGTTAGACCCCCGGGGCCAAAGAAGTTTTGGATCATCTCCAAGATGAAGGAGTTTGTGACAGATCCTTCTAAAGAAAGTTCAGTTCACCGTCAAGTTGAAGGCGACTGCGATGAGCCTCTCGACAAACCCTAAAAGATATTTAATTTCTGCTATCATCAAGAGATTTCCAACCAAAGAGCCAATAACCGTCAAGATAAACCCTGAGAGAAAGAAGGATCAGAGCATCTCTGAGTTGAAGGAGTTTGTGACGTACCCTTCCAAAAAAAGAGAGAGAGAAAAGTCATGACATCTCTAAAATGAAGGATGATGTAATCCCCCAAAACCCAGAAAAGCTCTAATTCTGCCAATAAAAAAAAATGGCAAAAAGATCATCATGAGAAAAGAATCTCAGGATATCAAACTACCGAATCTGCCAAGAATCCTCTTTAAATTTTATGAAATTCTATTATCAATATTTTTCACCAATTGCTTTCACAATATCAAGAATACTTTCTTTTCTGATCATATCAAGGAAATTTATAGTTTCCTTGAAATAAAGTCAATTGCAAGTAGTTTGAATTTGAATCTTGATTCTACAAAGTCAAGCCCAGTTGGAGGTAATACTTCAGGTAGAAAAGAGAAAATATTTTCAAAACAATATGCATCACTTTCAACCATTTCCAATTATTTTGAATCAACAACAATTTTCAACATTTTGACATCATTTTCTAGATATCCTAGCATGAAGCGAGAGCTTGAGGTTTATCTTTGGCGCATCCTGACATCATTTGTTATCCCTTTTAGGACTTGATAATGGGAGTTTTCAAGATTCCTTCTCTTTTGTTGGTATAATCTGAGCGCCTGGGCTTTCAGATTCGCACACTTTCTTGTCTCCCCACTGTCCCACCATAGACAGTTCAATTTCGGCTTGAGGTTAAGCCACCAATCATTCTCTCGCAAAAGGTCATCAATTTCAAAAGTTTTTTAGTCTCAGTAATGAGGCACCAAAAATCAAATGCCTTTTCAAGCTTTAGGGATCCCAATTTCATCATTTTGCAAAACCCTTATCGGATTCATTGTGCGGAAGTCCGAAGGTTCCATCATGGGTTCTTCTTTTGAGAATCCCATCATTTTCATTCCCGGTCAGGTTAAGGGTTAAACCTGAGCCTCATTTTGATGAGGTATTTCATTTCCCGGTCAGGTTAAGGGTCAAACTTGAGTTTCGTTTCTACACGAGGTATTTTTTGCCCCATCCAGGTTAAGGGCAAAACCTGAAGCTCACTTCTTTGAAGTAAATTTTCCTTCTTCATTCTCTATTTCATATCTATCATTTTCATCAGGGCTAATCTCTCTGTATCTAGTCAGATCCTTCTAACTGGGGCATTTTTACACCCCAAATTTGGTATGTCTTCTTTTCCACTAAGCTCGTCTTCAAGCCGTCTTAGTAGCAAAGAGGGGCATCTGTAAACACCCCAAAATTTCCTCATTCATTTGCAAACACACCCCTCGTGTAGTGCCAACCCTGTTAAGTCAGTGTAGGAGTCTAACCCCAAGTTTGTGTTAGAAAACTACCATTTTACCAACTTTCATTAAGAAAATTACCATTTTATCCCTAAGTCATCCCAGACCCCAGTCAGTCGGAGTCAACCAAGCTCGTTAGTCAGTTCAGAACATTTAGAATATCAGTCATTTCAAACTCATTTGAGCTCACAATGAACAAATCAATTTCATTTCTGACCATTCCTGCCAAAATGGGATCATTTCTTCTGAAATAAGCTCATTTCTCACTCAAATCCAAGCCAATTGTCTCTGAGTCAGTCATTCCCAGTCAGTCATATTCCTTTGAGTCTAACTTAAGCTCACCAGGAGTTCAAGTCCTCCAGTTTCAGTTCAAAACTATTTCCAAGTGTCTAGGAGCCCATTTTAGCCCGTTTCAACTCTTTCAGCTGAAATTGAGCTGAGTTCAGTCATTTAAGTTAGTGTTCGAGCTTTGATTTTAGTTCATCTCAGTATTACTGACCTTTGTTTTAGCTCAAACCCAACTCAGGTTCGTAATTCACTTCACTCCAGTGACCATTCTGCACCATTTCTCTAAAAATTGTAGCTTTTCTCCAAAATTTAGTGAGAGAGTTCAGTTGAGTCAGTGTCTTCTTAGTTCATTTGAGTTCTGAAACTCTAAAACCCAGCTCAATCCAGCTCAAACCCTGATTTTCAGTGCCACTCTAGCTCGGTAGAGTCTGAAAACCATTTCTTGAATCATTTTGCAAATTTTATCAATTTTAACACTTTTTGAACTGGTATAACTACCAATCGGGGTCTAACATCCAAATTTTTTCATTTAGGGTTAGCATTTTGCGTGACATTTCATGTTATTTCTCATCATTTCATATCATTTCTCAGCATTTTATAACATTTCATCATATTTCATTTCATTTTCGAAGTTCAAAACTCCAGTCTTATAAATTTCAATCTAGATTGAGTTTTAAAAGTTTTCAGAAATCAATTTCAAACCCTGGGATTTCAAAATTAACATTTTTACCCCTAGAAGTCTAAGTTTGGAAATATTTTCTCGAGAAAAACAATCTGGATTTCTTTCAAATTCAAATTTTCAAATTCTACATTGGATTTGCTTCACAACAAGGTATTGAATTTTAAATTTCGAGCTCGTTTCAAAAACTGCCAAAAATAGCTTGTTTCGTCCAAAAACTTTCTGAAAAGACTATTTTACCCTTCTAATCTTCGAAATGAATTTCAAAATGAGAATTTGGACCCGCTCTGAGATGGCCCATCCATTTGCAATTTCCTTTTAATATATATATATATATAAGTAAAAAAATATTTTCTTTATTTTTTTATTATTATTTATTTTTACCTAAAGTGGGACCCACTAGGGGTCGACCCCCCCTAGCCCCCTCTCTTTCCTTTCTTCCTCTACTTCTTCTTTCCTTTTCTTTCTTCCTCTTCTTTCTTCTTCTTCTTTCTTTTCCTTCCTTTCTTCTTCCTTCTTTCTTTATTTCTTTTCTTCTTTTTCTTTTTTCTTCTTTCTTCTTCTTCTTTCTCTTCTCTTCTCATTCACATGGATTTCCTCCAGCCCTCTCCTTCTCTTCCTTTCGCTTTTTTTCTTCCCTCTTTTCTTTCATTTTCCATTTTCCTTCCCCTTTCCTTTCTTCTCTTTCTTTTCTTCCCTTCTTCCCTTCCCTTCCTTCCTTCCTTTCCCTATTCTCCAGCCCATGTGCCCTAAGTTAAAAAAAAAGGAAGACTGAACCATTTTTCACATAGATTCCTCTCTCATTCTCTCTCCCTTAGCAACTCTCTCCCTCCCACTCCATTTGACGTCAAACTATTGGCAACCCTCTTTCTTGCAGCAAGACGCCCCAACCTCCACACCAGCTCCTTTGCAGCAAGATACCTCAGTCCACACCAACCCTTGTTGCAGCCGGCACCCAGCCACCTCCACAGCAATACCTTCAAGCCGGTGCATCCAAGCTACTCCAGCTGGCGCCCCTTTTGTAGCCACCTCCAACTGGTATCTTGCTTCAACCATCAACAAGTCACAGCATCAACTGCACACCTCCTTCAGCCGACACTACATCAACTGCAAAACCTCGAGTCTGTGTTAGAAAACTACCATTTTACCCATTTTTATTAGAAAAATTACCATTTTACCCCTAGGCCATCCCAGACCCTAGTCAGTCAGAGTCAACCAAGCTCATTGGTCAGTTCAGAACAGTTAGAATATCAGACATTTCAAAGTTCATCTGAGCTCACAATGAACAGACGATTTCCATTTCTGGCCATTCCTGCCAAAATGGGATCATTTCTTCAGAAATGAGCTGTTTTCTCACTCAAATCCAAATCAATTGTCTCTGAGTCAGTCATATTTTCCTGAGTCTAGCTTGAGCTCACCAGAAGTTCAAGTGCTCCAGTTCCAGTTCAAAACCACTTCCAAGTATCCAAGAGCCCATTTTAGTCTATTTGAGCTCGTTTAGCTGAAATTGAGTTGAGTAGAATCAGTTGAGCTAGTGTTTGAGCTTCAGTTTTAGTTCATCTCAGTATTACTGGTCTTTGTTCTAGCTCAAACCCAGCTCTGGTCCGCAATTCACTTCACTCTAGTAACCATTTCTCTAAAAATGACAACTTTTCTTGACAATTGAGTCCGAAAGTTTAGTTGAGTCAGTGTCTTGTCAATTCACTTAAGTTCTGAAACCCTAAAACCCAGCTCAATCGAGTTCATTTTAGTTTAAATCAGTTCAAACCCAAATTTTCAGTATTACTCTCGCTCGGTAGAGCCCGAAAACCATTTCTTGAACCATTTTTCAAATTTTATCATTTTTAACACTTTTTGAACAGGTACAACTGCCAATCGGGGTATAATATCTAAATTTTTTCATTCAGGGATAGCATTTCACATAGCATTTCATGTCATTTCTCATCATTTCATATCATTTCTTCGCATTTCATAACATTTCATTTCATTTTTCGAGATCCAGAACTCCAGTTTTGAAAATTCCAATCTACATTGAGTTTTAACAGTTTTTAGAAATCAATTTCAAACCCTGGGTTTCCAAAATTAACAATTTACCCCAAGATTCTAAATTTGGAAATATTTTATCGAGAAAAACAATTTGAATTTCTTTCAAACTCAAAATTTTTAATTCTACACCGGATTTGCTTTGCAACGGGGTATGAAACTTCAAATGTTGAGCTCATTTCAAAAACTACCAAAAATAGCTCATTTCGTCCAAAAAATTTCTAAAAGACTATTCTACCCCTATGATCCTCAAAATGAATTTCAAATTTGGAAAGTGAGCCCACTCTGAGATGGCTCCTTAATTTACATTTTTATTTTAAAATAAAAAAAATTCTTTTTCTTTTCTTTGTTTTTATTTATTTATTTTTATTTTCTTTTATTTATTTATTTTTAAGAAAAGGTGGGACCCACAGAGGGGACGACCCCCCCTTCCTCAATTTTCTTCTTCTTTCCTTTTCTTTCTTCCTTCTCTTTCTTTCTTTTCTTTCCTTTCTTCTTCCTTCTCCTTTCTTCTTTTCTTCTTCCTTTCTTTCTTTTGCTTTCTTTCTTCCTCTTCTTTCTTCCTTTTCTTTCTTCCTTTTCTTTCCCTCCTTGTCATTCATGTATCTTCCTTTTCTTCTTTCCTTCATCCTTTCTCTTCTCCTTCTTCTTTCCTTTTCTTTCTTTCCTTCTTCTTTCCCTTTTCTTTCCTTCTTTCCTTCCCTCCTTTCTTTCCCTTCCCTATTGTCCAACCACCATAAAGAAGCCCATTCACGTAAACCTTATTCTTTTTTTTTATTAACCTATCTCAACCATAAGTTGAGGGTGATTAAAACCTAAGTTCTTTGGTTAAAAGGGGAAGAAATCTCACGCCAGCCCCTTGGATCTCTCTCAACCCAAGCTCTCTATTTTCCTAGCCCAAGCTCTCTCTTTCCCTCTCCTTGGCCTTCAACCTCCCACCTCCATAACTCCAATCAAAACTCCATCCGACTCCAGCCTTCAGCCACAACCAAGGTGACCACCTCTGCCACCACCAATTGCAGCAACCTTTTGACAACAACTCCACTCTTATCTTCAGCAGACAGTCGGTTGACCTCCTCCAACCTTCGAGGCTACACCATACCAAGGCAGCACTTCAACACCTTGCTGCAGCCACCTCTTCCAAAGACGCCAGCCACTTCAACACCTTGCTGCAGCCACCTCTTCCAAGGGACGCTCAGCTGCTTCCCTACTTGCTCCAACCTTTATCGCTAATTGAAATCTTGGTGAAGCTCTAGCCGAGCCACCTCCTACACCACACCATTGCAACCCCTTTACCTTCAACTTCCAGCAAACAAGTGTAGCAGATCTACAACCTTCCTTCCATCATCACCACAACTATTACTCATTTCACCAAGGTACCAAGGTAAGACCCATTCTTGTGTTATTAAAGCTTTCATCAAATTTTGCTAATATCAGATGATTGAAAGAGAATGTTAAAAGGCTATATTCGTGCGAATGTCGGGAAATTAGTTAAAAAAAAAGGTCTATAATGATGTGGGAGCTTCTTTCATGATTATAAGTGGTAAGAAGTAAGAAAAATACATATTACATGTATATGGGCTAAGAGAAAGAAAGATTCATCTAATCAATAGATTGAATCTTTCGTTTCATAAGCCAATATCAAGAAAATGAATCATGTCTCCCATTGAATTTTGTTTAGTCTTATATTTTATGAAATTTTTCAGTTTATTAGCCATTTCATTCATGACATATAAATTTCATTACTACTTAACTTAGAATGTGTAAATTGTCATTTTGGTATGAAATCCATGCATTATTTCACATGCATTTCTTCATCAATAAATTTTGTAAATTCTATGGCTAATAGATCTATGTGTCTTTGATCTCCTAAAAAAAACCCAAATCTAATCGAGTTCTGTAATTCCATTTAGAAAATCAAAACCAAACTTAGATTTTGCCCTTTTCGAAATTTCAAGTTCTGTTTTAGCAGACAAGAACCTTCGAGATCTCCTAGATGGATGATCCGAATTTCCTTAAAAAAATATAGAAGGTTTCTCTTGAAACCTTTTGTTTCTCAGTAAATTTTTAGGTTTTCCCAACAAGATTGAGGTCCTGCTAAAAATCAAGTTTTCATGCAATTTGTGAAAATCTCACTTTTTCCATGTCAGGGTCTAGACCGACCCTAACCTGCTGTGATGCCTCAACTTGTAGGCTAAATGCCAAAACTTCCAACATAGAAATTGCTTTTAACCCGTCCCTCTGTCGTTTCCCAAAATTTGAGAATTTGTAGAACAACCTACATATTTTTCCCAAAATTAATTTCCCTTTTAGTCAGATTTCAATGTCCGAGAATTTTAAAGATCATAATCCTGTGCTCATTCCCAAACCATAACCTGAATCCCAAAACTGTAAAAAAGTAAATCTTCCTCTGTTTGTCAGGGACATTTTCCCAGAATTTCAGTCATTTTCTCTACTATCTACTATTTTTTCTATAATTGTTTCCGAAACCTTTTAGTCTACCCTAAATCCTACAGTCGCCAGATTCTGATCAAACTTGCCGGAGCTATCTAGCTCTGACCATAGGTCAAAACCAAAATCTATAAAAGTAAAAAATCTTTGCCTAACTGTTTTATGTCACCCCATAAAATTTGGGAAATTTTTATTGAAGTTTAGTGCCCGAAATCTAATTTAGAATTAACATTTTAGGCAAAATCTTGATTTTTAAGATTTTTAGTTATTTTCTATATTAAAAAAATAACAAAAAATATATTTTTTAGCTTCATTCTATTTTTAGGGTTAGTCTAGGTGTCCATGCCAAATTTGGCTCAATTCCAAGTTCATTTTCTTTGTATGTTAGTTTACTTTTAAATTCAAAAGCGAAAATCAGGCGAAAATCAAATTAAATGTGATATTTTGTGATATTTAAGCCATTTTCGGATTTTTATCATGTAAATGAGCATATAGAATCATATTAGGGTTAATTTCAATGTCATTTGAATTTCACATTTCCTATTTTTCCAAAATTTATTTCAGAAAACCCTAGTTTCAAGGCCATAGTCTTGTTCTTAGAGGATTTTGGTCATTTTGACCTTAATTTCGAAATTCCAAACTTTAATTTTCCAGATTTTCATGCATATCATTATATTGCATCTTGTTATGTTTAATTTTATTTCATTTGATTTTCAAATTTCCAAATTTTATAAAAATTCTTCCAGAAAACCCTAATTTCAAGGTTATTAGGAGTATTTTGGTTATTTTTACTCTAATTTCGAATTTCCAAGTTTATTTTCAAATTTTATTACTTATGTATCATGTTTATATCAAAGAGGGTATGAATTTGGGTTTATATCTGAATAATATCTGATAATTTCTAATATTTTCGGATAAATTCAGATAAACCTACATTTCTGAAGTAACATGTTTTCTAGTTTTGCAAAAATATAGAGGAAGAAGACTTTTATTTTCTTTTATTTCAATTCAATGTAATATCAGATGTAATAATTTGGAATAAGAGTTATTTTCCAGCTTAGAATAGGACTGTATTGCATATAGTTTAATTTATGCAAAATTTCAATATTTGATGCATGATGCATATGCACATTTTCCAAAACCACTTTGCATCATTTTCAAACTCATTTCCCAATTCCATTTCAGAGAAATCAATTTTCCCAAAAATTTCCTTTCTCAAGATTTGATTTTCTCAGAACTCTGAATCTTCAATTGAGACTTCAAAGTATTTTCCAAGCTCAAATCAATATTTTCCAAGATTTCCATATTCTCAATTTCATTTTAAAATCCCAAAATCGATTTTTCCAAAGTTCCTTAAATTATTTCAGAAGTTGGTTTCTCAGAATTCTCAAATCTCCTTCAGAAATTGATTTTCATTTCAAACCCAAATTCCAAAAATTGATTTTCTCAGAGTTTCCATTTTCCTGAGAATCCATTTTTCACTCAAAAATTCATTTTCCAATGCAAATTTCTGATTTCCAATGAAATTCAATGTTTTTCCCAGGAATTCCTTTTTCAAGCACTTTTCCAATCATTTTTCAAATACATCTCAATTTTCCAAAGCAAACATCATATTTCTCAAACTTGCATCTTTCAAAATTTCATAGCACATGCCTGATTGTCTGTGCGTTTTAAGAAAATAGAACATGATTTAGATATTTGAGTCGAGTTAAAGCGCATAATTGATGCTTGGTTCGATTACCCCTGGTAAAGGCGCCAGGAACGGTTAAACCTCGTACCGACAGGCGGATCCCATTTCACGGAATTTTCACACAAATTTTCAAAAGAGAGGTGAGTTAATTTTCAAAAACCATTTTCAAAACATTGGTCGAGTTTGACTCGTAGAATCATTTCTCTCTCTCATAGAGGGAGGGAAATTTTTTTTGTGATGATAACACAAACAAACTAAGTTACTGTAGTTGTTTACTTGCTTTAGCACTACTTGTACTTCTGTTTGGTAGTTGTACTTTGCTGCTTAGTTCTCGCTCTATGGTTGTAATTGTTGCACCGGTTACTTCATTTTTTTACAGTCTTGTAGCACGTGCACCAACCTGACACACACTTGTACCTTGAAATTAAATGTTTCTTACTGTTCCATCATGCTAGTTGTAGCTTGTTATTTAGCATATCTGTAGCATGCTTTTTAACTTATGCTTTTCCATAAAAATGATGATGTATGGATGGTTTGTCTCACTAGCTCGCAAGAGTACTGACCCCGTTTTATGGGGATACAGGTGACGAGTAGACGCAGCGCGATGCGACGGCGCATATCAGGAGGCTTGAAACCCACACTTAGCAGCAGATCCTGACTTCTTCTGGTTTTGGGGTTTGAGGGTTTTTTTCCTCTCTTTTTGGAGAGACTATTCCTTTTTATACCCAGTCTCATTTTGTAATATTGTAAACATGGTGGAAATGAAATGTACATTGTTTTGACTCATGGTTTGACTTTTTTTACTGTGGCTCGCTCTCACTTGCGGCCTTTGTTTTACCCCTGTTTCCCTTCTATACTTCTGCTGGTTGAATTTAAAACTGCTTATTTTTCAAAAAAAAAAATTTACTCAAAACCCAAAGGTTTTTACAAGGTCAGGGTTTGGGGCATCACAATAATGTTACGACAATGAAGCCATACATGATACTTCAAGTACAAGGTTTTGATGATGAGCAAGTGGAATCAACTGCATTTCAGCTAAGGCTATGAAGAAATTGAAGAATTCAGTGAAGAATCTTTGAAGACTAGTGTGCAAATATTTAATTCATTAAAAGTCTTAGATTCTTGTAAGAGCCTTACTTAGAGTGCATATTTAGGTTGCATTTCACCTTAAAAGTCTTTAGAAAAACTTTTCTAAAAAGAACCCTCATGAAAATCTTTTTAGAAAACTCTTTTCTTAAATTTTTCATGTTTATTAGTCGACCAATAGACTTACCAGTCGACTAATCCTTTCGCGCCATATTTTCTAAAAAAAGTCATTTTTGTCAAATTAGTCGACCGACGGTTTTATCAGTCGACTGGACAGAATGTCTGTTTTCTGGAAAATTAGCAGCAGTCGACTAATGGTTTTATCAGTCGACTGAACAAAACATATGTTTTCTGAAAATTTAGCAGCAGTCGACGAATGTTTTTTATCAGTCGACCGAACAGAATGTTTGTTTTTCAGAAGATTTTAGCAGCAGTCGACTAAAAGGTTTTTCAGTCTACTGATGATATTATCAGTCAACTAACTTTTCTCAAGTCGACTAAGTTTCAAAAGTTCAAATTTTCAAACGGCTCGGTTAACAGATCAGTCGACCGACGATAACTGTCAGTCTACTAATAACTAACTATTAGTCGACTAACTGATGTTTCAGTTGACTAATTTTGCCATTTTCCTAAAACTTCAAAAAGGCATGTCTTTTCATTTTTCAAACGTTTTGATCGTTCAAAATGGACAGTTTTGATACCCTTTCATACTCTCAACGTATGGAAAACTTTAACTATAAATATGAGTGCATTGTACACTAAAAAAAAAACAAGAATTCAATCGATTTGAATCGTTTACTTATTGCTATTCACTCCTATTCATTCAAGTATTTGTTTTCTCACTCACGTGATATTTTCACTTCAGTTTTTCACTCAAATCACTTTGAGACATAGTGAATTCGTGAGTAAGAGTATTTCAACAACCTCAAAGGCCAATTGCATCTCATTTGCATTCAAAAGGAAGGCTCATAGGTTGTTTTGTAAGTTGTTACTTATTTTCTGTAAAAATAAGGACTCCTTGGTGTAAAGGAGTTGTTTGCTTTCAGTAGGGTTGTTACTGAAAGTGAGACCGGTTTATGGTCTGTGTGATCTTGTAGTTTACAAGGTTGATAGTGAAAATCTCAAGCGGGTTTTGCTTGGGGACTGGATGTAGGTCGGGTTAGACCGAACCAGGATAAAATCTTGTGTTCTTTGTGTGTTTGCTTTTCAATTTGCAAAATCCTTCAATATTCCGAAGATAATTTTTTAAAAGCACTATTCACCCCCCCTCTAGTGCTCGTTGCCTCGATCCTAGTGCACTTTCATTTGGTATCAGAGCACAGGTTTGCTATTACTTTGATTTGACCATCATCTAGCATGGCAACTACAACATCTCAGCACAAAGAAGGATGCTCCTCTGTTCGTC